>NC_080715.1:34189354-34206854 GCF_019097595.1 Hemibagrus wyckioides | reverse complement strand
ATAGAAACAACAACCTATAAAACACGATGTATTATTTTATTAAGATCTATAAACAAGGATGCAATCCATATCCAAGTGCTCAAAACTACAACTTGTTCACTTTATACCCAGATTCTTTCTGCAGTGTTTCTGCTCTCGGACTTCTGCTTTTCTACTCTCGGTTCCTCAGGATATTTTTTCCCCCTCGTTATCGTCCACTTCTGCGTTCTTGCTACAGTTCCACTTCCTGCTCTTCACAGTACCATCATAATACATTTAATCTCCTTTAATATGTTACAGATCGACCAGGTCAATATTCTGATCTTAAAAACATAAACAAATCAGCTTTTACTCTTTTTCTGTCTCAAGGTTAATAAACAAAAAATAAAAAAATCATTTTCCATCCATCTGTCTATTCATTTTTTCTATCCATCGTTCCATCCATCTATCCATCCATTTATCCATCCACAGTTCCATCCATTGGCTCACCCATCTATCTATTCATTTCTCCATCCACAGTTCCATCCATCTATCCACCCATTTTTCTATCTATAGTTCCATCTATTTATCCATCCATCTATCCATCCATTTTAATATATATATATATATATATATATATATATATACACATATACACACACACACTTAATCTTTGATACGTTACAGATCATGTAACCGTAAACAAATCAGCTTTCACTTTTTCCGTCTCGAGGCTAATAAACTTAATAAAAAAAATCGTTAAGGAACCTGTTATGTCTCCTTACGAGAGTTTAATGATTATACACTCGCTTACATTCCAACATGCACAATTCGACTCACTGTACCACGTTAGCAGCTTTAACGTTCTACAAAATGAACCGACGCCTTCCGAGTGCTCGGATTCAACATATCTGGAGCCGTAATACTGATTAACACCTGGACTACGAGCTATGTTAGCACAAAGCTGTGACGAGTCGCCGTGTCACAGCTCTGTTGGCATGAAGATAAAGTGCTATCTGATAGATATAACACACGTTTCAGGGTCTGAAGTCGATGCCACGGACCATCCAGTGGAACCGCAGAGAAATCCCGCTCGGATCAAGCTAGGCTGTAACTACGGTACTACGTCATACTGCTGTTTTATAGCCAAACAGTCACAAGTTGACAAGAAATAGTATGGAGGACTGTAACAATTCTTATGGTTACAGTAAACGTCAAAACAGACGAAAATTAGGGCTTTAATGGTTTTGAGAAGTTTTTTTTTTTTTTTTACATTTGTGCATTGTCGTGTCTAGTCTCCACCCCCTGTCTTGTGATTGGTTGGTTCAGCACTGTCTTTGTCTGGTCGCGAAGTCTTACCTTGTTCATACTGCTAGAATTTTTACATTTATGTCATCCGCTGTTGTTTAATCCACATTTTAAATTTATTTATTTATATAATATGAGCATTTCCATCCAGCCTCCTAATGTGAAAGATCGCCACTGGAGAAAAAAATACAAAAGTAAAAAAGCAAAAAATTAGTAAAAAAATAAATAAATAAATAAATAAATAAATAATAAAAAAAACACACAGTGCTGCCTGAAGACGTGCTGTGACCAGACTAATAAAAAGGGATATCTACTGTTCCTCTCTCTCTTTCTCTCTCTGTGTGTAAACTTTATCTCCTCAGACATCCTGCAGCTCCTCAGACTTCTGACTGAGATGGTAATGACGAGTGAAAGCAGGGGTTCGAGACTCGAGACGGTGTACAGCACAGAGTTAAACCTTCCACTCGAATAAAAAGCCAAGCTGTTTTCGCCGCGGCATGTAAAACAAGACCTGGCAGAGAGCCAGCATGTGCTCATAAACACATCAATCATCTGAAACGAGCGCTCTGGAGGACGTTTCACATTCCTTTACTGAAATTCGGAGAAAATGAGAAGGACTGGATCATGTATTTGTGAAGGATGATGATGATGATGATGATGATGCATGGGCGTCTTGGAGGTTGTTTGTGTTCGAATGTAAAGTTCTGTTCAGCTCTGTTCCGACCAAGGTTCCAGGAACTTCTAGTCTGAATGAGAGCTGAAGGAAGGGGCAATAAAAGAAAAGAAATGCAGCTTGTAACATTCAGAGCTCCACCACAAAAAAACAGCTCTCGGTTTTTCCTAGAAGTTTTTGAACTGAGTCCAACAATTGAGATGCTTGAATTCTCTCGCCCTTTCCCTCCCTCCCTCTCTCTCTGTTTTTTTTCTGTCAACTGCTTTAAATTTTCTATTTTTTTCCCCAACTCACGCAAACACATTCTAGAGGTCTGGAGGTGTGTCCACTCCCAGCCAGTCAGAGCCAGGCAAAGCCGTGTGGTTTAGACAATGGGATGTCAGCTGGGGTTGGAGTGAAGATGGGAATGTCGAAGAACAGAACTTTTTTTGCGGTCTGCTTTTCTCTCCTGTTAATGACGGAGAGTAAATAGACCCTGGACTCTTGCCTGTATTAAAAGGGGGCTAGCTGACACACACACACACACACACGCTGTAATTGAGTAAGCCAGTCAGAGGGTGGGGTTCGGTCATAACTCTAGCTGAAAGAACTATTTGTACTGAACAGAAGCAAAAACACCTGGACATGATATTCATTAGAGTCTACACACACACACACACACACACACACACACACACACACACACAAACCAATGCGACTGACATTTCAAAAGGACACAATTTAATTCACGGACACACTATAACACACCGGAAAATGAATCGCTCCATTAATGCGCATTAATTATTAATATTACTGACAAAGCAGAAATCCTTCCCTGGTAATCGCCACTGAATTATTAACCTGTGCGTACAGGTGGAACAAATGAACTCTCAAAAAATAAAATAAATAAATAAATAAAAGCATATACTTGAAAAAAATTTACCTACAGAGATTAACTTCAGGTATTGGGTGAAAGCAGGTTAGACTGACGAATAGCGTAGCATGGATGATGTTAGCGAGAGGTGGAACCTTGGCAAACGCCCTTCCTTAGGAATTTTCACCTTAAGAAGTGAAATTTACATCAGCATACAAAGCATTTTCAGCGTACGAACTAACCGAAACGAACGCCAGCTGAGTTGTGCGTCCGAGACATCCGAGAGCCGTTCAAAACTTGTCAGCATCAAGCCAAGTGAAGCCAACTGATTATTTGCATTTACATTGTTTCTTATGGGAAAATTCATTCCGCAATACAAATTTTCACCTTAAGAACAGATTAAATTCCTATGCCGAGGTTCCACTGTATTTTACTCGACAGTGGTACGTCCACAATTCAGAAGGTTCTGTGGGACAAACCTAATAAAAACACGACTAAAAAACATGACACATTCAACTGTTCCAGCTCAAAAGATGAACATGAGAAGGAATTTCAGCTTCTATTTCCTGTTATTTCTATGCAGATTTGCTTCACTCAGGTGTGTCCTGATATAATGAGTGTTTAAACAATTAATATATCGAAAGGTCTAGTCTTAGTTTGAGTCCTGACTTCTCCTGTAAAGACTGCACTTGTTAAAAAGATAAACCAACATAAAGACCAGAGAGCTGTCTATGGGAGAAAAGTGAGCCATTGTGAAGCTGAGAAAGGAGGAACTTCACAAACATTAAGCAGAGACGATACAACAATCCTGAACGTCCTGAAGTAGAAAGAAACCACTGAGCAACCAGACATGGAACAGGTCCGCCAAAGAGAACAAGAGCAGATGATGACAGAAACATTGCAAGTGTGAAGAAAAACCCAAAAACAAGACTCCAACATCAAGAACCTCCACAGGAAAATGCGAAGGAATCATAATCCACAGACGGAAAAAGCAGAAATATCGAGACCATATCACAAGATTCAAACCTCTCATCATCAGAAGAACAGACTGGAGTTCAGGAAGTAGTTCAGAGATGAGCTACAAAAGTTCTTGAAGCAAGAAGACCAAAGAGTGGAGAAAGAAAGGATCAGATCATGATCTAAAATGATCTGTGAAGCATGGTGTTGGTAGCGCAAGCTCACAAGGCTGCTTCTAGAACATTCTCTCTAATCTTTGATGATGATGGAGCTCACACTGGTAGCAGCAGAATGAATTTAGAAGGCAAAACTAAACAAAGAACTTCATCAGGGGAAAGTTTAAGAGTGGACAAGTTGGTCAGCAGATTTGAACCCAAATGAGCAGCATTTCACCTCCGGAAACACACAACAACTGCACGACAAACCTGGAAAAGCTTCACAAAAGAAGAATGCAACAGTGTGGTGATGTCAGTTCCAATACTTTTGGTAACCTATATAAACGGTTCTGTTTTATGTGTTTAACACATCTGGATCTTTTGATCACAAACTTAAATGTCTGTTGTATAGCGCAAAAAAAAAGGATTGGTGTTGTCGTTCTGATACTTTTGGAGGAGACATTCTCATGCACTGTACATTTCTAATTGAAGCTTGGGGTGAATTGTAATCCACCGTGATGTTTGCTCATAATAATTGCTTTATACTCTGCACTCAAAATCTGCTGAAGGAAGGACAAAAAATAAATAAATCTCTGCTGACCACAATCGCTGACTCGGCTAGAGACGACTCGCTAAAAATACACACCGGAGGCATTCATATTCATTCAGAATAACTTGCATGCACGTAGATTAACAACAACAGGTACGGGAAAATAAAAAATCCTCCTGAGATCCGTTTACGGGATAAAACGAGCAACTTCCTGAAGAAAAGTGAACGAAATGACTCAGTCGTTCCTGGTCACGTGACCTGACCGGTGTTGCTAAATAAGGTGGAAGGTTTCTAATCAGGTTACGGGTTCAAACAAGAGCTTTTTGTCTTCTTCCAGTTTGAGTTTGATCATTTCTAAACTGCGAGGCTTTCTCGATAAGGACAGGCCTTTTGTGTGTTTGTACTGGTGCGTATCCAAAATCAAATACAAAAGCTCTGGTATACGCGATAAGTTTTTTTCCTTTTCTGTTTACCTTGGCGGAAATCCAAGCAGAAAAGTTATGAGGGATCAAATTTCAGTTCGCTTCTGAAGGGCGAAGGATGAGAGCTGGCTGAGAGTGAGAGGTTCGGGACGCTGTGAGGTGAAGAGGTGGTTGAAATCTCCCTCTGGATTGTGTGTGTGTGTGTGTGTGTGTGTGTGTCTCAGTAAGAAACATCCTGCCACTTTAGAGATGACTGATGAAGCTGGTTTGAAACGAAGGCTTGTGCCATCTGTGTGTGTCTCACTGTACTCACAACAGCTTTATTTTTTCTTCTCCAACTTTCTCTCATTCTCTCTCTCTCTCTCTCTCTCTCTCTCTCTGTCAGGCTGTAGTCTCTCCTCCACCGTTACACAATGTTCTGTATTGTTTCCAGAAAAATGCAGATGTTTAGATTGAACACTGATGTTCACTTTGTCCCTGCAAGCAGACGGAATTTTGAACCTTGGTTGCTCTCTCTCTCCTTCTCTCTCTCTGTCTCTCTCTCACACACTCACTCATTCACTCTGTGTCTCTCTCTCTCACACTCACTCACTCTCTCTTACTCTCTCACTCTCACTCACTCATTCAATCTGTCTCTGTCTCTCTCTCTCTGTCACACACACACTGTATCATTTTATCAGCAGGATTCTATCATTCCCATAATCTCCCTCTCAGGTGACAAATTCTCCTAATCTCGGCCACATCATTGCTTCACCTTTTCCTAACAGGACTTGGTGTAAACTTAGTAGCGATGTCAGATTGTGTAATCGAGCAGCTGTCACGTTGTAATTCGCACAGCATGAAACCGCACACCGACAAACCTACACTAATAACCTCTGAGCTAATCACTGTATTCCTTTCATCATGTGGTGGGATGCGGAATTCCCAGAATCGCCTTCCTGTCGGAAGGTTGTTCGGGGTAGAGAAGGTGAAAAACATCCCAGAGAGAGAGAGAGAGAGAGAGAGAGAGAGAGAGAGAGAGAGAGAGAGAGAGAGAGAGAGAAAGATCTATCACCTGTCTATCAATGCGTCAACTGACCAATCGCAGCAGCTCTGTGATCTTTATACAGAATGATGCAGTGGTTTTAACTTCACAGTAAATAACAAACACTCTGATGTCTATGATTGAATAAAGTGTAGCGTATCCTAGCAACACGTGAGGGATATGCGCCGCAGGCGCATCACAGGTCAGGTGACGTCTTCTGCCTTTATCAGCCGTTTACTGTCGCTTAGAAACTACGGCAAAGCAAACGCCACGGGGTCAGCGGGTTCGGGAGACTCTTACGAAAGTGGCCACCTTGTGCACGTCTCATGACCGGCTCTGAGCGAGCAAGCGAGCGAGCGAGAGAGAGAGAGAGGGGGAAATTAGAGAGATAGAGAGAGACAAATAGAGAGAGAGAACGAGACAGAGAGAGATACAGACAGAGAGAGAGAGAGACAGACAGGCATCATAGCGAGTGTTTGAATTTCTAAGAAGGTGAAAATCTCAGAAAATATCCCCCGGAGAGATTCAGATGAATTTACGCTTTCTGGAAGGTTGCCAATTTCTTGCCTCGAGCCAATCGACAGCAATAAACACGAGACGTTTGTCCGTACGCTCTTTAACGCACCGCCGCTACGTTAGCGTCATCTAAATGGAAATGGAAATAATTCCCCTGCTCTTTCTAAACACAATCCTCCACTGAATCCTGGCTCTACATCACCTGGGGTTTCACACTCTAATCTCCTAATCCCGGGATTAACCTTCGGCTAATTTGCATATTCGCATATCAACAACCTAATTGGATGAATCCAGTGTTTTAAATAACGTTTCATCTCACGCTTTGACACTAGTGAGGAACTTTCACAACTTGCTGTCCAACTTCCGCTAATTTTTCAGTCAGTCACTTGAATACGATTTCTGTCCATTTTTCTGAGTTGAAATGTAAAAATAAAACTGGATTCTCCCGTTTTTCTTTGATTCTCCTCTCACTGTTTGACATTATCAAGTTACAACTGATATGAGGCAGGTTCTGATAGTGTCGCTAATCATGTACACTATATTGCCAAAAGTATTGGGACACCCCTCCAAATCATTGAATTCAGTTGTTGGACTTGGCCCCTTAGTTCCAGTGAAAGGAACTCTTAATGCTTCAGCATATCAAGACATTTTGGACAATTTCATGCTGTTTGTGGGAACAGTTTGGGGATGACCCCTTCCTGTTCCAACATGACTGCACACCAGTACACAAAGCAAGGTCCATAAAGACATGGATGAGTGAGTTTGGTGTGGAGGAACTTGACTGGCCTGCACAGAGACGTGACCTCAACCCCATAGAACACCTTTGGGATGAATTAGAGCGGAGACTGCGAGCCAGGCCTTCTCGTCCAACATCAGTGCCTGACCTCACATATGCACTTCTTCTAGAGAGGAATGGTCAAAAATTCCCATAAACACACTCCTAAACCTTGTGGAAAGTCTTCCCAGAAGAGTTGAAGCTGTTATAGCTGCAAAGGGTGGGACAACTCCATATTACATTCATATACATGTAAAGGCAGACCTCCCAAAACTTTTGGCAATATAGTGTAGTAAAATTATTTCTAACGCCAGGTTTGAGTTAGCACAGCACTTAAAACCAAACCTTGGGTAAAAGACTACGCTTCTGAATAAGCATGAAACGTTTCTGTACCCGTGGTTAAAAGCGAGGTTTTGGTGTGATGGTAACCCGGGGTTACGCATGGTTATCGTTTTAAAGCCATCATCTGTTTCCTTTTCAGCTTTCTGCCACTTTATGACACATGTCGTGTGTCTGAGAGACGTTATGGCTTCCTCCTCGCCGCTGGGAGCTTGTGTGATCTGTGGCGCATGCGGCCGTGACTCACGGGGCAACTTGGTACAGTTTTGACCCCCGTGGCCTGACTCAGAAGCCAGAGTCACCACAAAGCAGACTTCTGAAACTGAAAAAAACACACAGGACTGACTTCACAGAGACGCGACATCTGGCAGAGAACTTCAGCATGACTTCCTGCTTCACTGGAGCTGATTAATGTAACATACAAATCTTCTACTGTCATGAGCTCGAGATTGATATGTGATTGATAGATGATTGATGTGTGATTGATAGGGGATTGATATGTGAATGATGTGTGACTGACAGGTTATTGATGTGCGTCATCCTCCACACTCAGAAAGACTCCACTCATGTCTGAGTTTTATTTTAAGAATAAAACATAAAATATTTGCTTTAATAAATAAACAGAAGTGTATAAATAATTTCTAATTCTAAATCATCACCTCTCACCTCTTATGACATCATTATCTTATCTTATTTTAAGTTATTTTAAATAAATGGTCTCTAAGAGTCATGGCCGGACCTCAGGTGGGGTTTCTTGCCCTGACATGCGAGTAGAGTGATATGATCAGGGCCGTGCATGTGCTGTTCCATGTGTTAGATCTGAGAGTAAAATGACCCGAGTGTCGAGAAATACACCGCTTCATAAACACACACAACTGAGCCAGAGCTCGGGTCAAGCTGTGGAAATTTCCCGAGTGTGTGTTTGTGTGTATATATATATGTATATGTGTGTGTGTGTGTGTGTGTGTGTGTGTGTGTGTGTGTGTGTGAGGTTTTACCATGGAGCAACACCACCCCCTGCTGGTTACACACACACACACACACACACACACACACACACACACACACACACTCTCTCTCTCTCTCTCTCTCTCTCTCTCTCTCTCACACACACACACTCACACACAAATATTCACACACACACACTCTCACACACAAATATTCACACACACACTCTCAATGTCAATCTCTCCATCTATCTCTCCGTTTCTCGGTCTGTCTCTCTATCGTCTGTCTAAATAGTATCTAGATAATAATAACAGATAAACAGATCATAATATTTCTAACAGTAAACATGAGATTCTAGATCTTTCTGCTGGTCATCTTTCCAGACCTTTCAGAGTAACACAGTGGACGTTTATGACCACACAGTATATTTATGACCTAACAATGTTTTTCGCTCTAACAAAGTATCTGGAAAGATTTTTCTGGCAGTATTGTGCTGCACTTGATGGTGGTTTCCTTCAGAACTCTTGCCCTGTTTTTGGCCCGAAAGCTCTGGCGTAGAATTCAGAGAGCTTCCTAAGGATGTCTGTCTCTGTTCCACTTCCCCACTGTGACCTTTGACCTCCAGCCAGCGACATCAAAACACACACACCCCGCCTTCAGCGTGCTGCTGCGTCGCCCTTCTCCTTCCATGAAGACGCTTTTTTCCTTTCTAAAGTCCGTCTTCCTCTAATAAGAACAAGAGGAATAATCTCTCCTCTTATACTGTGTACACACACACACTCTCCCTCTCTCTCTCTCTCTCACACACACACACACACACACTCACTCTCACACACACACACACACACACACACACTCTCCCTCTCTCTCTCACACACACACACACACACACACACACACACTCACTCTCACACACACACACACACACACACTCTCCCTCTCTCTCTCTCTCTCTCACACACATACACACACACGCTATCTCTCTCTCTCTCTCTGTCTCTTTCTCTCTCACACACACACACACACAAGCACTCTCTCTCTCTCTCTCACACACACACACACACTCACACACTCACACACTCACACACTCACACACTCACACACTCACACACTCACACACTCACACACTCACACACTCACACAAAACATGACTCCTACAGCTATTTCCAGGAGACAGAAATGGAAATGTTTCAGCTGGAGTATCAGATGCAGGTCAGAAGTTCAGACTCCGGGTCACTTTCACACATCACTGATGTTTATGTGTGGATATTATTTCCAGAGCTTCCGTTAATTCCCGGGAGCCGATCCTGTCGGCTTTATGTCTGTCCGGGAATCTTAAGTATGTATGTAAACGTTGCTCAAGCACATGTAGGGTATGATAACCATGTTCTAGGTTACTTCTTTCCATTCTAGGTCTTCCGGTCACTTCAGGGTTTTGGTTTTTTTGTTGTTTTTTTTTGCTACTTTTTTTGCTGAATTGAAATCACTTCCAAATATTATGGAATTTCCATCTGTGTTCAATGAGACCGCAGATGACGCATCGTTTTGCAATTCTCCTCCGAGAAACCAGAGGGCACTGAACTCACTGGAGCTGAATGAACCCAAATCCAGAGCCACGCTTTTCCACCAATCCAGTGGAAATCCATCCTAGAAGAAGAACATAAATTCAGAAGAACCAGAATTCAGAAGAAGAACATGAATCCAGAAGAAGGTGAATTCAGAAGAAGAACGAGAATTCAGAAGAAGATGAATTCAGAAGAAGAACATGAATCCAGAAGAAGAATGAGAATTCAGAAGAAGAATGAGAATTCAGAAGATGAATTCAGAAGAAGAACGAGAATTCAGAAGAAGATGAATTCAGAAGAAGAACGAGAATTCAGAAGAAGAACGAGAATTCAGAAGAAGATGAATTCAGAAGAAGAACGAGAATTCAGAAGAACGAGAATTCAGAAGATGAATTCAGAAGAAGAACGAGAATTCAGAAGAAGAAGATGAATTCAGAAGAAGAAGATGAATTCAGAAGAAGAACGAGAATTCAAAAGAAGAACAACGTGAATTCAAAAGAACAACGTGAATTCAGAAGAAGAACAACGTGAATTCAGAAGAACATGAATTCAGAAGATGAATTCAGAAGAAGAACGAGAATTCAGAAGATGAATTCAGAAGAAGAACGAGAATTCAGAAGAAGATGAATTCAGAAGAAGAACGAGAATTCAGAAGAAGATGAATTCAGAAGAAGAACGAGAATTCAGAAGATGAAGAATTCAGAAGAAGAACGAGAATTCAGAAGATGAATTCAGAAGAAGAACGAGAATTCAGAAGAAGATGAATTCAGAAGAAGATGAATTCAGAAGATGAATTCAGAAGAAGAACGAGAATTCAGAAGAACGAGAATTCAGAAGATGAATTCAGAAGAAGAACGAGAATTCAAAAGAAGAACGTGAATTCAGAAGAACAACGTGAATTCAGAAGAAGAACATGAATTCAGAAGAAGAGCGTGAATTCTGATGGTTTATCACTCGCTATTCCTGTGACCCTGTCTTGCTATATTTAGATTTGTTTGCATATCTGATCAGCTGTGTGTTGACCCTACCGCACACACAGACACACCCCCTCACACTAGGGCACACGGAGCACACTAGTGGCTACATCATCATTGTTATGAACCCTTCCAGTGTGTATGTTTACCCAAGTGCCCTTGGTGATGTTACTGAACCTGCCTTCCTTTAACATCCTGAAACCCTCATCTCCTCTCTCGTCACGGATCAACGGAGAGAAATGTGTCTCTCTCTCGCTCTCTCTCACACACACACACACACAGCTTGTACAATGCTTTGCAAAAGTATTCAACTCCTTAACAGTAGCCCAGTTCCTGTAGAAATGATCAAGACTAATTTCTTTTCTGCAAACTGATCTTTTTAAATTAATTACTTTGCAAAATTAAAAAAAGAAGCTGTTGTTTGTGAAAGGATTCAACCCTTCAGACAAAAACTTAATACTAGTTTTAATCTATTCCAAGATGGCGCCGGTGAGATCGGCCAAAGTCACCAAATTAGTTTTTGTTTATTTATTCTACCAATTTCTTTTCCATTCTTATATTCTGCTTATTCCATTCATATCTATTATATAGTTGTTTAATTTTATTCTATTTTTTATTTTTATAGATCGTTTAATTCATTTATTTTATATTTTGTTCTGATATTCTATATTCTTTTCATATTTCATATTCTTTTTTTTAGATTCTTATTTTCCTCTAGTGTATTTCTCATATTTTTAGATTCTAGTTTTACATTTTTATTTAATATATTTCAAATGATTTTATATTCTGTTTTTACATCTTTATTTAAATTATTTCTCATTTTTATGTTCTTGTTTTACATTTTTATTTAAATTATTTCTTATATTTGTACATTCTAGTTTTAAATTTTTATTTAGATTATTTTTATATTTTAGTTTTACCTTTTTCTTATATTTTATATTCTAGTTTTACATTTTTATTTAAATTGTATTTCTTATATTTTATATTCTAGATTTACATTTTTATTTTAATTATTTCTTATATTTTATATTCTAGTTTTTACAATTTTGTTTAAATTATTTCTTATATTTTATATTCTAGATTTACATTAATATTTAAATTGTATTTTATATTTTATATTCTAGTTTTACATTTTTATTTAAATTATTTCTTATATTTTATATCTTAGTTTAACATTTTAATTTACATTGTATTTCTCATTTTTATATTCCAGTTTTACATTTTTTTTTATTTATTTCTTAATATTTCTTATATTTTGTATGTATGCGACAAATAAAATTTGAATGTGAATTTCTTCCTGACTGATTTGCTCCATCTTCTACTAATCTTCTCACTATCTGATGTCTTTTTGAATCAATTGTGTCATCGTTAAAACAATATAATTAATCTGACAAACAGTTCCAGTTCCTAGAATACTTTTGCAAGCAGCATTTTTAAAAAAAATCTCTAATTCATTTTGGTTTTCAAAAAGAAAAGTCACTGAAATACTGATAGGAAAAATATGGGCAAAATGAGGGTGGGAGGCAGCATAAACTTTTGCACTGTATGAATGAATGTGAGAAAGAAAAATAGTGTGTGTGCGTGTGTGTGTGTGCGCGTGTGTGTGCGCGCGCGTGTGTGCGTGTAGCATGGCTGATTGCATACCTTAGAAAACAACAAACACAGGAAGTAAAAGCTGTTATTTCTGGCTGTTTTTTTTCATTCAACTGGCAGTAATCCCACTGTGTCTATCTGTGCATGTGTGACAACTGTGTGTGTGTGTGTGTGTGTGTGTGTGTGTGTGTGTGTGTGTGTATATAAGCTGCAGTGCAACTGTGCCGCTTAGTAGGCCAAAGTTCATATTCAACTGTTTTTTCTTCTCATCTCAGTATCACAGTGTCAGAGTTTGGTTCGATCTCATGATCTGTCCTCGTATCCCGGAATTCTCTTCATGATGATGTTTGAAAGCAAGCTCGCAGCGTGTAAAAGATCTGGAGCAAATCTGTGCTGTCGGTCATCCAAAAACACAACCAGAAATAAGAAACAAACAATAAGCAATGACGTGAAAAAGTGCTACGGACAGACATACGCAAGATACGTCAAAAAAAACCCAACTCAGCTAGCACATTTCCGCTAGGCTGGATTGAGAGAACAGAGACTCGTTTGTTTCTGTGTGTGTGTGTGTGTGTGTGGATGCAGTGATGTGAGTGTCAGGGTTAATGAAATTACACGCTAGTGTTAATGAACACAGAAGCTCAAGCAAAGCTAACACAGCACAACCAGTTAATGTAAATATGCCACAACACAACGCTACACAACAGTACACAACACAACGCTACACAACAGAGCGCCGGGCAACTCGTTTCCCACACAACAAACGGACCGGAACTGAAGGAAAGTTCTACAGAACTTCCAGGTAACATCATGCTAATGCCTCACATCTGCTGGATCATGTGATCTCCTTAACTAAAAATGAGTTCATGTGGAATTTAGAGGCGTGGCTTAGACAGAGCTGTAGTTATGACATCATAAGTCTGTGTTTCAAAACATTTCACTTCAACACAAGCGAAGGAAAGTGTTGTAGTGGATGACAGGTGGGTATATCAGTGATATAACATCACACACACACACACACATCGAAATCTTTTTGTTCATAAAAATGAACTTTCTTTATGAGGACTGGTCATGGCCTCATAAGAACATCCACACACACTCACTCACTCACACATACACACACACACACACACACACACACACACACATCACGGTGCTACACAGACTGATCCCCTCTTTCAAGTTGAACCCAGTGACACGGAGCAGAATGCACTGTGGGAAACAAACCCCTGTAACCCCCGACAGTGCTATTCTGAGAGCTGTTACAAACACACACACACACACAAACACAAACAGCACTACCAAATCACCATAAGTAATCATACAATTCATTGGCTCTGGATTTCGATGTCAGCTGCTGTCTCAGCTGCAGCATTTTAAATCCAATGAAAGTCAGAATTAACTGGACGGCTGCTTTCCACTAACCCTCTGAAATGCAGGATGAAAGATTTGCTTAAATTCAGGCTATCTGAACAAAGTTTTAAACCGATTAGCATCAAATGGAGGCGGAGTTTAATCTCTGCTGGTTTAGGCTTTAGCATTTCATCAATCCATCACTGAACGCACTGTCTCCTCCAGGTAATGGGCGGAGCCTAGTGTTCACGCCCTAAATGGGCAGGAGAAAGTGGGAGGAAACCGGGAAACCCTGAAGGAGAGCCACATAAAGATGTATCGTGAAGGTGTGAAACCATGTACAGACCCAAGGCTCAGGATGGACTCTTGGACCCTGGAGCTTGCTCTTTGTCCAGACTCCTTTCGCTCCCTAGTCTTTGACCCCCCCCCCCCCCCCCCTCACTTTTCTTTCAAATATTTCCTTTTTTTCTTTTTTAACAAATCCCCTTGTTTCTTACCTGGACACCTTGGAGCAGCCAGACGCATCTTTCCCTGACGTCTCCGTAAGGACACCTCTTGGAGAGCATGAGGAGACGAGCCAGGACATAGTTGAGATCTTGAGCCGTCCCGGGATGCGACGACAGCGACAACGATGATGATGATGATGATTTCAGGAACGGTCCTATACTCTCCACCTTCCTCTTCACGTCCTGCTCGATGTGCTCCATGGCAGCGTCTCTGGAGCCCGAGTCTCGGCTGGCCAGCGCTTCCCACACCGCTGTTCCATCTCTCACATCCATCACTGGGGTTTTTCTTTAGCTTTAATTCTGATGGGAGCTGTGCAGAAAATAGAGAAGTGTGTATACGTGTGTGTGTGTGTGTGTGCGCGTTATGTTGTGTTAGACCTGCATTACTTCCAAGAAACCTACTGCATTATTTCCTGCAGATATAAACACCCTGATTTTTTTTTTTGCCCAAACACCCTTTTTTTGTTTGTTTTTTGCAAGAGCATTGACACAAATAAAATGTTTACCTTTTATGCAATCGATGGCTGAACACAACTCAAAGAGTACAAAGTGTCAGATTATCTGATTAACTTTAATATTAGTAAATAAATAAATATCTAGAGATATGTTAGTGAGGAGAGAGGTTTTAAAGAAAGCATGCAGGAATAATGTCTTGTGTGCATTAAGTTGTGTGTGTTTGACGAAACGGCTGCATTTAGTCACCTCCTGAACCAGAAAAACACACGCTTTCACAAAGATTTGCTTCGTTCATATCGGATCAAAACACATACATACACACACACACACACACACACACACACACACACAAAAACAAAACACACTTACAGCATTAACATTGTCTCGCGCCCCGTTCTCCGCTTTGCGGTCCAGTCCCGAGCTCTCAGCAGGAGTGTGTCTATGTAGGACGAGTTGAAGCAAACGCGTGATTGACAAGCGCGTCCGCGAATAGCGGTGTCAGATCAACACGTGTAGGCGGAGACGAGTGCGGAGCGGACCAATCAGCGATCGCTCGCGGAGCGGAAAGGCGGACGTGTGGGGATTGTAGTGTGCACGCTCTCCGGCTCGCATACCGCTGAAGGCAGCTCGGGAAAACACAAAACCGCATCTACCGGCAGCCAGAGTCATCCCTGAGCCCCGCCACCACTTGTTTATCAGAAACCCAATAGGCTGATTTACGTAAACCGTGCACCACATCCTAGGATTACATCCTAACTGACAGATTTCTGCAATTATGTATCACTGTGAATGTGATAGTAGCTTCTAAACAAAGGAAACATTAAATAGCAATCATTACCTGTTCCTGATAATTTATTAGAGTAGAAAAAATGCAAATGCAAGTGATTAATCCAGATTCCTAGGTCTGTGCATGAACACAAGGTAACATGTGAATGCAACATTCAAGTCAAGACTGTTAGAGCTGACCAGGCTGGATACTATGCCTTCCTTCCTTCCTTCCTTCCTTCCTTCCAGCATGCACCTTCAAAGAGTCTTCTACACAAATCCTGTTTTTTTTTTCTCTAAAAGCTAGTGGAGTTTATTACAAAGCAAAGACATGGGAAGAAATCTGGACATCATGATATGTGTGGGTGTGACGATGGAGCGTCCACATACTTTGGCAGGTCAGAGTATTTATATGACACACCTCTTCCTCCTTCCCTAATGTGTCCTGCTTCCAGGAACTGAAAGCGGAATTGTTTCAGTTCAGTGCTAAAATTCAAATCGATGCTCATGTGAATCTTTCACCTTTTCCATGGAAATAAAGTGCAACATGTCCAATGCAAAATGGCTGCTTTTACCTGGAAATTGATCAGGCCTATTTCTCACCCAGGTGTCACATTGAGTCTTATAAAACTGAGATTTTAGCCAGGATTCATTATACTTCAACAAAATGAAAAAAATAAATATTGTGGATGCTTTAGTATAGAATTGCTTAAATATGGTCATTTCTGGTGATCTGATTTAGTAAAAGAAGGAAAGAACCTTTTGGGAGTCTTTTCATTTAATGATCTGATTCACAAAAATGATTCAGAATTTTCCTTACACAAACGAGTCACAGTGACACATTTTGGAAGCAGAAAGAGTCGACTCTTATTGGTGAATTGAGTCAAACTATCTGATTCACAAAAAATGATTCAGAATTCACCTTACATGAACATTCACAGTCACACATTTTGGAAGCAGAAGGAGTCGACTCTTATTGGGGAATTGAGTCAAATGATCTGATTCACAAAAAATGATTCAGAATTCTCCTTACACAAACGATTCACAGTGACACATTTTGGAAGCAGAAAGAGTCGGCTCTTATTAGTGTATTGAGTCAAATATGACTCACAAAAAAGATTCAGAATTCCCCTTACACAAACTATTCACAGTGACATATTTTGGAAGCAGAAAGAGTCGGCTCTTATTGGTGAATTGAGTCAAATTATCTGATTCACAACAAATGATTCAGAATTTGCCTTACACAAACGATTCACAGTCACACATTTTGGAAGCAGAAGGAGTCGACTCTTATTGGGGAAATGAGTCAAAGTATCTGATTCACAAAAATGATTCAGAATTCTCACAGTTCACAAATAAACATTTTACCCGTTACACACATGATTAACACTGATGCATTTTGGGAGGAGAAGGTGTCGGCTCTTATGTGTGTGTTGAGTCAAATGACCTGACCGACAGAAATGATTCGAAATGTCCATTACACACACGATTCACATCGAGACATTTTGAGAGGCAAGGGAGTCGGCTCTTATGGGTGAACTGAGTCAAATGATCTGACTCACAGAAAAACGGAAAGCGGAACTGCTTATAGCGCGGCAGAGGAAGAGGGAAATTTAAAACTGAAGGCACTATCAGTGTCAACACCAGCTGTTAGCGGGACGATCCCAAATAGTCCACTGCTTCCTGTGCACGTACACTACACAGCCCCGAGAAGCCATTACGTCTTACCCTATCTAGTGCACTTGAATCAGAGGTCGGACGCCATTTGTAATTCAGCCGGTATATTCACTACGGAAGGAGGAACCTGGAG
>NC_080715.1:34041854-34184354 GCF_019097595.1 Hemibagrus wyckioides | reverse complement strand
GCGGTCATGATCGTCTACAGCTCCTCAGAGACGTCCAGAAGATGCAGTCGAGTCTCCGCCAACAAGACATCAGCTGGGAGACATAAAGCCTTAAAGTCCTACTCAGCCTTAAGGACAGAAGGTGAGGAAGAACGCTGTTTTATACCTGAAGGATGTGATGGTGTGTGTGTGTGTATGTGTGTGATGTAATTGCTGATTTTGAGGTAGAATTTTATCTTTGTGTACATGTCCATGTTTTTTTTTTCCACTTTCATGCTTTATTCCTTGTATAAATATTTAATATGTTTTAATAAAATGACTTGATTCGCATGATTTGCTCTCTTGGTCAGTGCTGTCTGAACATCTGTAGACAAGAAGTGGCTTTACATTGGACAGTGGACTGTCCTTTCACATCACTGATTCACACTCTACCAAGTTAAAACCATGTATTAACATTTTTCTCCCAGGGGTTTTAGTGTGATCTGGATGGCTCACCTTAGTTTTTACCTGGTTATGTCACCATGGTAACGGGATGGCTAACCTGCTCAGGGGCCGAAATGTAAACACTGTAAGCTCTGGTCCTGATAACGCAGGGTTAATGGGTCTAGCCTTTCCAGGATTTTGGAAGAATCTAATCCTTCTACACTTATAACCTGGAGCCTAACATCCCTGACCACTCAGCTGGAGGAAAACCATAATGATTCATTATTAATGGACAGAAACATGAAGGGGGAAAAGGTTAAAATATAATCATCTTTCTAAAATATTCTAATTCACAGAGGCATAGAAGAAGCATGTGACTTCCTAGAAAAGACAAAGTGGACAAACACATCCAGGGCTATTGTATTAACCCTCGCGGCTCTGACCACGAGAAATACGAGACCGTGTGGCATTATATTATGCGCTTTTGTTATGTTCAACCTCGCTTCATTCATGTGACCTTAATGAGTTTCATGACGTAGGTGAGATTCCCTCACACACACACACAGTTAATAAATGGTTTTTACAAAAAAAAAAGTTCCCCTCACTACCTACTAGAGTCAGAAGTAACAGTCGTAACCAGGCCATGGGTCACATGGCTCACTGTGTGTGTGAGCCAGACAGAAGAAACAGCTGCTCTGTCGCCATACAGCTTCTGGAGTGTGTATTCCAACCTTTGGGGGGGGACCTCCACAGAGTCCAGGAACTTTAATAGCAGGACACTGAAACCCTTTGAGTCCCTCGCTGCAGCGTCTTCAGCTCTCAGATGCTGCTCTGCTTGTGTGTAAGTTGTACTTATCTGACCAGTATGACACGACTGCGGCGGACGAGACTAGGGCAAGACGATGCTGATGTGTAAAGTGTGTAAGAAGAGAGCGAAGCATAAAGAAATGAGGACGTATTTGCAGCCAAACGCAAGGAGAGAAAGTGGACTGAGGAAGCCTCTGTTATTGGATTAAGCCGTGTTTCAGGATAAACTGAATTATGGTCGCAGGACTGACCGAATGCTGGAGATTCTGAATGCAGCTGTTTCTGCAACATGTTTGTCTCTTATTCAGGAACGATGCAGTGTTAAAAATGAAGAGGAATGAGCTTTCCACAACATGGGAATCATTTCCTGATAAACTGAAATTGTGCTAATTTCCTGTATCAGGATAACGAGGGCGTCACGTCACGTCACAGTGGTGTGAGGGTTGGTTTTGCGTAGGTGTCCTGTTCTGTTCGCTTAAGAACATGATAAAATATCGAATATTAAGGAACAGCTGACAGGAAGTCTAGTCCTTCTGGTCAATTTTTACACTTGTATGAAAATAAACTTTAAATTATGAAGGGAAAAAAAAATATATTTAGGATATCTGACCTTGATGTGACCTTGTATCTGTTTCTCCCAGTCCTTGACGTGTAGCTATGGTATCCTCAACGTCCACTTTTGCGCTCTCGTCCCATCATCTAAGCCTGATTTCTGGATTCATGGCTTGTTCTTTGACTCTAAAGAATCAAATCTCCTAATCTAAACTTTTCAGCGTCTTCCTGTGCCGCCTCTCTAAACTAAAGTCAGATCCTCTGTCCGATCCGACACGCCGGCGGATCCTCCTCTGCGGGAAGCAAGCGCTCCATCCGTTCATCATCAGAACGTCCTCAGAAGCAGTAAGCCAATGTTCTAGAGTCATAGACATGAGTCACAGGTCACACGAGTCCGTTCTGCTGTTTGTGTACTTTGTACCTTCATGAAGTCAAGAAACACCTTCATTAAATATCACTTGACCCTCTCTGTACCTACTTCCAGCGGGAAGAGTCACGTCCTAGAGATTACTAGAGAAGTTTCTAGTGATCTTCAGCAATTCTTAATTCTCACAGTACAGTTGATGAGATGTTAACCATCATATACTAAAGGTTCGAAATAGGAACCCAAGGTTCTTAACCTGCCCATCCGAGAACTATGGTTCCTTTCCATTCTTCTTTTCTGAGAGGTTTTCCACTAGATGTTGGATTATAGCTGTGAGATTGGTGAGAATTAGCTACAAGAGCATTAGAGAGATCAGACTCTGATGTTGGGATGTTGAGGAGACTCCAGTTCCAGGTCCTCCCAGTGGGGTTGAGTCAGAGTCAGGGCTCCAGTTCTTCACTCCAACCTTCATGTCCTCATGGAGATCCTACATGCGTGTGTGGTTGTGATGATCAGACACTTCTGGATTGGTGGATCACATGGAGTAACTAAAACAGCGAGGATGTCGGAGCCTAGTCACTTAGTCACAAGCTGACAAGTAACATTCTGACCCAAATTTCCAACGAGACCAGCTACGGAGCATCACATGGTTAAAGCCAAGTGCAGAACATGCAAACTGGAACACAAGAGCAGACAAATGTACACAAAAACGTCTCCACACCACAACATCGTACACTTGGTGTGTGTTTGTGTAATTGTCGACTCCGCCCTCAAATCCTGAACCGGTACTGATTATCTTCTGCTGGACCATCAAGAATTAAGAGGCACATCCTGTTAAACGCTCAAACAGGCGTGAAGGCAGGATTTACAGCTCAGGAACACCATGAGTCACGCAAACGAGAGTCGTGTGGGAAGAGAAGACGGGAGTTCATGTCTATAAAAAAAAAAAAAAAAGATGTTTTATCCTAAGGTGTGAATTGTATTCGTCATCAAAACTCACTCATTAATCAGTGATTAATTCTGCTCACAGATGAGGAGTAATGAAACCTGGATGAGTTTCATGCTATACATGAGTGAGCATCTGAACCAGCGAGAGATAAATATACACTATGCTGCAAAAAGTTTTGGGACGTCTGCCTTTACATGCACATGAACGTTATGTGGAGTTGTCCTGCCCTTTGCAACTATAACAGCTTCAACTCTTCTGGGAAGACTTTCCACAAGGTTTAGGAGTGTGTTTATGGGAATTTTTGACCATTCCTCATTCATCCTGAAGGTGTTCTGTGGGGTTGAGGTCAGGACTCTGTGCAGGCCAGTCAAGTTCCTCCACACCAAACTCACTCATCCATGTCTTTATGGACCTTGCTTTGTGTACTGGTGTGCAATCATGTTGGAACAGGAAGGGGTCATCCCCAAACTGTTCCCACAAAGAGCATGAAATTGTCCAAAATGTCTTGGTATGAAGCTGAAGCATTAAGAGTTCCTTTCACTGGAACTAAGGGGCCAAGTCCAACAACTGAATTCAATGATTTGGAGGGGTGTCCCAATACTTTTGGCAATATAGTGTACATGATTAGCGACACTATCAGAACCTGCCTCATATCAGTTGAAACTTGATAATGTCAAACAGTTTTGTTTTAACAGTTTGTTAAAAAACCAACAGAAAAACATTTTGCCGATTTGTACTCATTAGATATCTAAATGAAGAATTTAAAAAATTGCTTTGTTTTGGAAAAAAGTTCAGGAACATAGCAATTAAATGTTAATTCTTTTTTAGAAATGGGGATGAAATACAAGCTCATTGCAAGGATTTTTTATTTTTTTTCAGCTCGTCATTACGTCCTACACAAAACGCTCGCTCACAATTTCCAAGCATCAGAAACCTTTTTCAGGTAAACAAACGGAAAGTAGGGCATCGGTGTAAGGCTTGGATTGGTGTGTGTGGGCTCTTTGTGGTAGCTTTTCCTTTCTGTGGTTGCGCCAAATGATACCTTATGACACCACATGGTGGCCTGTTGACCTTTTAAAGAATTGACAACAGGAAAATAAAAGAGACACAAAGCTTAGATTTGTTATTTTACATTACTCAGTTTTTAATTAATTATTGATTTTTTTTTTAACATCTTCAAACTTATTGAACTTCTTCAAACCTAATCGCCACTGCAAAAAAAAAAAAAAAAAGCAAAAAAGATTACGAAGCAGAAAAAGAAAAAAAATTTAAGGCAGACCTCGTGGCAACAAAAAGCAACAGCATGTGGAGGTGCAAGAGTGTGTGTTTAGCTCTCTCATGACTACACAGGGACCAAAGGTCATCTATGTTGTGAATACACACTCGACTAAACACAAAGTGGAGAGAAAGAAATGAGAGAGAGAGAGAGAGAGAGGACAAGAGTACCACTCAACTCTCAGTTTTTCTCCATCAGATTAATATTCAGAGTTCAACTCAAGACTTCATTTTGAAACTATCTACATCAGTAAGGCACTTCGTTTTCAAGAGGTGCGACAAAAAAAAAAGAAGTAGTAGTGATTACAGTTCTGGAAGAAACAAGGAAGAAAAAAAAAGTGGGTTCGTTTTGTCAAGGCTGTTTCCATGGAGATAACAGTGCTCATGTTTCAGCGTGGGTCTAATCCCAACACCGTGGAGCTCTGAGAGAGAGAGAGAGAGAGAGAGAGGGAGGAAGAGAGGGGGAGAGATGGGGGCAGAGGGAGAAAGAGAGAGAGAGATTAAGATAGAGAGGGAGAAGGGAGAGAGAGACAGAAATGAGAGAGAACGAGAGGGGGGCAGAGAGAGAGTGAGACAGAGGGAGAGAAAGAAAGAGAGAGAGAGTAGGACATTGGGGACTCTCTTACATTGAGAAAAAAATAAATAAATCCATGGATGTTGGAGAACTTTGACACAACATAACTTTGGTTGTTTTTCCCAGCATGCCTCGCTACACAAAAACTAAAAGTAGGAAACGTTTCGAGCGCCGTACTTCATATTAGGTACAAGGCAAAAAAAAAAAAGTGAAGAGACGCCGCACTCGGATGCACAGCTTGGGTTCGAATAACGCGAGTGGTTCTTGTTTGGGTGAAGCTTCGGTGAGAGGTCTCCACAGCAGATTAAGGCTCTAAGCAAAAGTCAGAAAGAAGAATAATAATATTTAAAAAAATCATGGCACACAACCAGCTTTAATAAGAACCCGACCTGACGACGTCACATGATCAGCGGTGAGATAATCCCATCTCAGAGCCTTCGCTTCTTTTCTTTTCTTTTGTCTCCAATCTTCTCCACAAATCAGACTAAACACACAGCAACATGCTCGCATGGATTCTGGGAGAGAAAAAAAATTATCCCATAATAATCCCATATTGTTACTAGGCAACCCAAAAATGACTTCCTGAATGACCATATATGGGAATAATCATCTTAAAGCCAATACAGAATTTTTTACCTTTTCATTCCAACACTTTAGTGTCGCTTATCCCATAATAATCTCATATTGTTACTAGGCAACCAAAAAGGACTTCCTGAATGACCATATATGGGAAAATACACACTTTTTCTACTCCAACACTTTTTCGGAGTTGCTTCTCGGAGACCGAACAAAAACAGGATGTGTATGATTTCTCACCTCTGACCTCAAAGTCACATATGACAAGATTCTTCCTTCTTTCTATTAAAAACAAATATGTTTGGCAAAAACACGTACAGCTGCAGGACCAAAAAAAAAAAGCGTTTAGTGATTTATTTTTGTTTTAAAGTACCATAGGATTTTCACACCTTTTGATTCTTCATTTCAACTCTGACACTGAAGTTTGCTCCCTTCAGGGTGAAGGATCTGGAAAAGCATAGCGGAAAAGCGTAAGGCAGAGAGGCTTGAGAGCTGGAGGCCTCAGAACGAGTCACGGAAAAACCCGGACGCGGAATTGAACTACTGCTAATGAACCGTTAATTAATATATTCTTTATTATATAGCAAACAGTCCAGCTGGCAGCCTTAATCAACCTCACTGATAATACAGAGCTCACACACACACACACACACACACACACACACAGCCTGCTCCAGCAGGAAGTGGCAGACCAACGTCTACACCTTTACACATTTAAGGCTCAAAGAAGAAGAAAAGAGGCGAAAAGCAGAACTCAAACTAACCACCATCTCAAACTATCTTCAAACAAACAAACACTTCAGGTTTAGAACATGCTTCATTATTACCGTATTTTAGCTCTGGATTTTGGCAAAGTGGCTTTATTTTCACTAGTCCTGGTTGTTAAATCGCAAAACGACTGATTTATTATTGCGAATAGATAGATCATGCTGTGTAGTTTGGCTGAAATTGATTTAAAAAAATTTCAAAATTCAAGAACAAATGCAAAAAAAGAAAAAATTTTTTTACCAAATGTGTGATTTTTCTTTTCAAAGCAAAGCTTTAAGCACGACAAAACGAAAGCATTCTAAAAAAAATTTGACACACGTCTATGGCTTCAGGGGGAGGGGACTGAAATTGCATGGGTGGAGTATTGTATTTGCCCCACCCCCTTTTCTCATGAGCTGTCAAGAACAAAGTGCGAAAAATAAACAAAAACAAACAAACAAACAAGCAAGCAAGCCAGTGTAGCTTCATGAGAACTCGTGTGTCCAAACAGCTCAGATTAAGTTACGGTGTAAGGAAAAGCGGGGACTTGTGTTTAACATCCACCTCCTTGAGCAGTGGCATTGAAAATGAGAAGAAAATGGCAGCGTGAGCATCCTATCGCACAGCTGTTAGCCGCGGAGCGATTATTTTTAAAACGTGGAGAAGAC
Source organism: Hemibagrus wyckioides (assembly GCF_019097595.1). NCBI lineage: Eukaryota > Metazoa > Chordata > Actinopteri > Siluriformes > Bagridae > Hemibagrus > Hemibagrus wyckioides. Next base: position 34,177,440 of record NC_080715.1, on the reverse strand, counting down.
TGATAATGGAGAAGTGTTAAAAATGGACCGAAGCTGTGAATAAGGAAACTAATATAGACACAGGAATGGGAAAAGTGACAATGCCACTGCTTCAGGGTGTGTGTGTGTGTGTGTGTGTGTGTGTTTTAACTCACATTCTCACTTCAATTAAATGTAGAGCTCAAACCACAGGCCTCAACTAAATCATGTGGCACAAGAGAATGGAGGAAGATTGAAGTGTGTGTGTGTGTGTGTGTGTGTGTGTGTATGATGTGCAATGTGGTGCTTCTAAAGGGTGGTTTTTTTCTTTTCTTTTTACAGAGTGTGGTAATTGCGGTCCTTGGACTTGCAAAACTTGTAGAGGAAGAAGATAACGGCTTGCAGGCCGAGCACGAGGACGATCCCACCGATGAAACTGGCCGCGTCGAATGTCGATTTCTTTGGAGTCGGAGGCATCGCTGTCGTGGTGGCATCTGTAGAGAGAGAGAGAGAGAGAGAGAGAGAGAGAGAGAGAGAAAGGGGGTAGATTTTATTTGTGTTCCTCATACCATCAAGGAAGCAAGACGTCCTGTTTCCTGGCACGTGAGCACTTACTTGCTGTAGTGGTGGACACAGTGGAAGAGCTGACCGTTGTAGCTAGAATTAAAAAAAAAAAAAGATTATTGTCAGATAACTCCACACGTTAACCTACATCCCTCTCAGCGGGTCAGTCCAGGGTCTCTGCTTTATTCCGTTACAGATTCAATTCACCAGATCAAAATTCCAATCGGTCAAAAATTTAGTCTCTTTAATCATCGAAGATAATTCCGGAAATTATTTTGACTGGTCTGTTGTCATAAAACAAAACAAAAAAAACAACAACAAAACAATAGTTTATAAGTCTACAATTTATACTTCTTTTATATAATATCATGGGGAAAATCCAAGAACTCAACCTCAAGACCTCTACAAGTTCCTCATAAGGAGCAACTCAAGATACCATGAGAAAAGAGATGAACCTCCAGGGCTGAGAGTCCTTAGAGCAGCAAAAAAATAAATAAAAAGATAATCCAGCCTTTTTAGAGGAGTGTTCTTGAATCAGATGGAAAAAAGATGAAAAATGTGGAGGATTTTAAACTGAAGAACACCATCAGACCTGAGGGTGAAGCATGAGGGTGGTAGCATGTTTTTTGTTTTTTTTTTCCACTTTGAGATAATCATGAGAAAAGAGGATTATCTACAACTAAAGAAACTCGAGACATTACCCAGAAGATTAAAACCTGATCTTCCAGCACCACAACAATCCTCAAAAGTAAACCTAAAAGTGAAAGCATTTAAGGCTGCCATCACGAAGCTCTGACCGGAGCTTGACCGGCTTGATTTGAAAAAAGCATGTGTAGAGTAAGGAGGCCCTCAAACCCGACACTGGTTCTGACAAAATACCAGTAAAACATCATGAGGAAGCTTGTGAACATCTACTCCACCAGTCTCATTGTAGTGAAGCAATGAAAACACAATGTCACTGTACGTGACCCACAAAAAAAACCTGTCATGATTACTGTGAAGAGAGAAAACCTCAACATTCTGTAGAAACCAAACACCATCGGTGGAGTGAAGCATGGTGACAGTAGCATCATCAATGTACACTGATCAGGCATAACACTATGACCACTGAAGTGTCGTGAATAACACTGATGATCTCCTCATCATGGCACTTGTTAGTGGGTGGGATATATTAGGCAGCATGTGAACATTTTGTCCTCAAAGTTGATGTTAGAAGCAGGAAAAATGGACAAGTGTAAGGATTTGAGCGAGTTTGACAAGAACCAAATTGTGATGGTGGATAGACCACTGGATCAGAGCATCTCCAAAACTGCAGCTCTTGTGGGGTGTTCCTGGTCTGCAGTGGTCAGTATCTATCAAAAGTGGTTCAAGGCAGGAACAGTGGTGACCGGTGACAGGATCATGGATGGTCAAGGCTCATTGATGCATGAGGCTGGCCCGTGTGATCCGATCCGACAGACGAGCTACTGTTGCTCAAATTGCTGAAGAAGTTAATGCTGGTTCTGATAGAAAGGTGTCAGAATACACAGTGCAGGACGGGTCAGGGCTGCTTTGGCAGCAACACAAAATTAGGCAGGTGGTCATAATGTTATGCCTGATCATTGTATGTTTTTATATATGTATAATAATATAAAGTTTGTGGAATTGTTAGGTGTTGTTTAATAACGGATTTGTGTAAAGAAAGTGTGTGTGTGTAATGAACATTACATGTAGAATTGGAGGAAGTGGTGTTGGGGGTTGTTGTGATGGTGGTGGTGGTGGTGATGGTTGTTACAGTAGCGTTGGTCACCGTAGCATTGGTCACCATAGTGGTCGGAGATGCAGTTGTTGTTTCAGCTGCAAGAAGAAAACAGGAATTAGAGCGTTAGTTCTGTCCAGAACCAAAATCTGGGGGATATAATATTAACCAGAACCCTGACATGACAATTTTATTATTAGTTCTATTTTTTTTTTTTTAGAACTAATGGTATCTTTAAATGGTTACAGGTCTATAGACGCTGACCGTATCGCTTAGTGATTCTGGATAAAAGAAAAAGAACTTACTTGCACAATTAGTGTTGGTGCAGTTGCTTTCAGATCTGGTAGTGATGTTATAACACTTGATACTGTTTTCTAAAAGAAAAAAAAATATTTACACATTTAGAATATTACAAAACCATACTGAGGCTGATGGTTGACCTGCTTCTGGATAACATCCATCTATACATTCTTATCTCAACACGTCCCACAGTGCTTTATTCCTCGTGTACCAACTCACAACCTTGACAGGAATAAATCTGTTCCTAGAGCTGAAACATGGAGGTCAAATAGAAGTTCTAGAAAAGTATTACAGGGTTTGGCTACAAAAAATAAATAAAATAAAAAAAATAACTAATAATTCTACTTAAGCAGCCAGCAAATATCTTTTTTTTTTTTTTTAATAACTTAATTAACCTTAACATCACCATTATGTGTGTACTGGGTGTGTGTGTGAGAATACTTATGCACGCCCTGTGCAATAGCCCCAAGCAGAAGGAAATGCAAGGTGTTTCTTGTATATCCTTATGAGTGCTGACACAAGTGCATGAAAAAGGTCTCAAAACTACCATAATCCACGTTTCCTTGTGTGTTTGTGTGTGCATATCCGAACAGGAAAGACAGATACAGCTGTTTAGGAAGAGCCTTGAAATATTAATGTCACATGCCTTTGTCAAAAGGTAGCACACACACACACACACACACACAGAAGGCATTTCATATGCTGATGAGGTCACCCAACACATAGCGTCAACTAGCTACTATTTCTAACACATTACAGTGAAATAACTTCCACTTTTTTTTAAACATATATAATATTTTCCCCACTTGCACATTCGTCCCCGAGCACAAGGGAAGGTTTTGTCCGTACACGCCTATAAAAGCGTTTCTTCGTGTGCTCTGTGACATGAACACAAGCAGAATTCAATAGCCTAGAAATCGGAGTCAGGTTTCAACAGCTCTGGATGTGAAGGAGTTGTGTGGCCTACGTTTTCTAAAGCTTGGTTATGATTCAGGTCAGCAAGAATTTCTGGCTTGAGTAGAGTCTTTTAACCGCTGGATCGGTGACCACAAAGTGACCGGTTGGTTTTACTTGTACCTTGTAGCTTTCGGTCACTGAGTGTATTGAATCGAGTACAGTTATAAATGCTTTTGATTAACAATTAATACCATAGTGGTCAACCATTTTCCAGACGTTGGTTTAGATTGCACTGCTCAAAAATAAATAAATAAATAAGGACAAACGTCTATAAATATGTAAAACTACCCTGTATTTTGTCCTAAAGTCAAGACTGGGCTGCTGACCTACCCGGTCCTGTCAGACCGCTTGACTCCACCCCATACGGCTTCTAAAAGCCTCTTTCAAACACAATGAAACACACTGTGGGTGTGCAAATGGCTTCCTGCTGCTCTGACTCGAAGGACAAAGTTTGTTTGCGCTGCTTTGTTTCAGTCGAAAATAGATAAAAAAAGTGGCATGCTCATACTGAAGAACACCTCGTACAGACAGGAGGTTCTTACACCATTATTCATTTCGGGTTTACAGCGGTCTGACCGGAGGAAACAGGATCTCGGCGTTGAGGTAAAACTGAGTGTAAGGGGGGAAAAAAAGAAACCCACACGATCTGCTTTCTATACAAAAATCAGGCATTAGCTTCAAGATACATGGCATAATAAGCTCATGTTAACTAAGTGACCCTTTAATAACCAGCCTGCATCCGGTGGTGGACCAGGACCAATCTCCAGCTATAGCATCAAGCTCTACCAAAAACATGAGAACCAACTGCTGTGTGTGTGTTACATTCCAAAAATACAAAAACCTTCATTTCTGTCCAATTAGATCTAGCTCAGTTCCTTTCTTGATTCAAGGAAGGGGCTGATTTTGCAGAACTGGCAACCGCCAAATGAAACGACCATAAACTTTGTCCCACATAAGCAAGAAACGTGTCATAAACCCAACTCCGTGCCAAAAACGTTTTGCTCCTGTATGATTCGTCATACCTAATGATCTGGTCAATCAGCTACAATAAGTTTTAAGTAACATGGTGACCTGAAGAACAGTGTAGGGTGTGGAAGAGGAAAGGAAGGAGTTCAGGCTCGGTCTAAACTTTATGCTTTAATAGCTAGCTATAAAATCAGCCAGGAGGAGAACCTTTGGGTCCAGATTTGCACTGACTAAAAAAAAAAAGAAAAGAAACTACGGAAAAGACAGATATTATTATCCATTTCTTAGTCATCGTTCTAGACTTCCTATTTGCCACAACAAGCACAAACGACATAATAAGATAAAGTCTCTGGTTTTATACACAACAGTTTGCTCTATCCAACACTGTCCTGTTGTCCAGTCTAGTTTGACGTAGTCCTTGCCTCACACCACGTTCCCTCGATCACAAAGAACCATCTCTCTCCAACGTCCAAGAGCCGTGTTAAGGGAACGAGAAGAAAAATCTACTTCTTTTAAGGTTTTCACAGAAAATAAATAAATAAAAGACGAAGGCACTCACCTAGGCAGGTCATCCACACACATTCTGTTGCTTTTGTACATTCTTCACAAGTAGTCAGGGTTGCACAGTCCAAATCTGCGCCTGAAAATATATTAAAAAAAAAAAAAAAAAAAGAGTTCAATAATAATCAGAGATGGTTACAGCCCTGAATAGACATGTTTGTGTACATACAAGCTGCTAAAGTGCAAACTGATCCAAAAGACAGAGCTGTAGTGCTGCAAAAATATTTTAATGAAGAGAAAATAAATGCTGCGACGTTCAAAAATGTCTTCGAGTCATTATTTATTAACGATTATTCCGTGATAGCTCTGTGTTTTCCACATTCTTTTCACATCTTAATTGCTAAGCAGAAGTCAGTATTTCTGTCCATCTAGTAAAGTCATTTTTTTTTTTTTACAGATAAAATGTTTTGGTTTTTTTTTTTTTTTTATTAAAGCAAACTGACCGTTGTGGTGATCGTTGTCATGAACTTTTTCTCCAAAGACTGACCTTATGCTCAAAAAACATTTACAAATCTTTTAAAGTTGGTCCACAAAACAGACCTCTTGGTAGATTTAAAATTGATGAGAATTTTTTAACAAAACATTCAGACATTAGCTGTAATAGGGACACCATTATAAGCGTTAAAGCTTGATAATGCTAACACTTCAGGATAGAGTAAAGTTTGAAACATGACGCTAACGCCGTGAGGGAGATGAGACATGACGCTAACGCCGTGAGGGAGATGAGACATGACGCTAACGCCGTGAGGGAGATGAGACATGACGCTAACGCCGTGAGGGAGATGAGACATGACGCTAACGCCGTGAGGGAGATGAGACATGACGCTAACGCCGTGAGGGAGATGAGACATGACGCTAACGCCGTGAGGGAGATGAGACATGACGCTAACGCCGTGAGGGAGATGAAAATGCTGTGAAGTAGGTGAAACATGATGCCAACACCATGAGGTAGATGACATGCTGCTAACGCCGTGAGGTAGATGAAAAATGATGCTGAGGCCGTGAGGTAAATGCTAACGTTGTGAGGTAGATGAAACATGACGCTGACAACGTGAGGTAGATGAAACATGGCACTGTGAGGTAAATGCTAATGCCGTGAGGTAGATGAAACATAACGCTGGCGCCATGAGGTAGATGAAATATGACGCTAATGCCGTGAGGTAGATGAAAACGCTGTGAAGTAAATGAAACATGCTAACGCTGTGAGGTAGATGAAACATGACACCATGAGGTAAATGAAACTTAATGCTAACGCTGTGAGGTAGATGTTTATGTCCATTTTTATAGTTTTATTGTTGACATTAGCCCAGCATATCAGGACAGACACAACCAGTGACGTTATTTTATATATATTTTTGTTATTTTATTTATATATATTATATATATATATATATATATATATATATAAATATAAAAGCACACATTTTGTGATTTTTTTCATGACTCTTTGGTTTAAGAAGTCGTTATTTTTTTCTTCTTTAAAGACTTTATGAACAGTGTAACAGCAAACAACAGTCAGAAAAATATTAAAGATAACCCTCTTTATACATATATAAATATCCGCGTTACTCTTGATACAGAGCTCGAACAGGAACATAAATCTTTCTTGATGACATCTCGTTACACTTTAATGACTCATGCCATCCACCCGAGCTAGAATGTTCTCTACAGACTAGGAGACATCTTGTAAATGATCCCTGACAGGAAGAAATGTTTTGTCAGAAAAAACAAGACAGACTGGATGCAGAAGTTAATCGTTTAAACGTGTCTGTCCACACAGTCGCCCTGAACGCACCAATGGCGTCATGTTGTCAAACTAGGGGGGTTTAATTCACTATAAGACGCTGGAAACTGAATCAGTTCTGAATAATAACAACTTTGAACAACCTCAAAATGTTTAATAAGGGCATCACAAAAAATGTCGACAAACGTTTAAACGTCGAATAAACATAACGCTAAAGGAAGCAACTTTGAAGTGGCTAACGTGCTAGCTGTTAGCAAACACAAATTGCTGCTCTGGTTATGACTAAACAGCGGGCCAAAAGTTAGCATTTGGCTAACTGGGAAATGATTTAACCAGGTGATTCCAACAAGATTATATTTATTTAAATGTCTGGCATACAAACGTGTCGCTTTAACTAAAAAAAGAAAGAAAAAGAAAAACAAACGCAACTTGATGTCTTAACGCTAACGCTAGGCTGAATCCCAAATAGCTTCCGTTTGTTGGCGTTTTCAGCACTACGTAGGCTACAGTGCAGCAGTTCATACCGTTTATATCAAGTGCACTTATTAGGGAAGCACAGCTGCGTTTGGGACACGGCCTCGTTATTATGATTAAAATCTGATCCGGGTTCAAAGACTTTTAGTGTTGATTTAGTGTTAGTTGAAATATTTTTACTTACCCATAGAAGAGCCCAAAAAGGACATCACGAGTGTGACCAAGAGAATTCTCCAAAACATCTTGATGTTATTGATCGTTTGATCTTTAAATACTGAACAGGACGTACTTTACTCAGCTGGATGAACAGTACAGTTTGTGAGACTGAAGCAGATGCACTTCCTGCTTTTGCAAGTCACGTGGCACATTTGCTCTTAATGCCACGTGTTCCCTCCCCCTCCACCCGAGCTGCTGGGGGGTGGGCTGTGTGGAAATTATTTATTTAAAATCTTCATAAAGCCATTATTCAGAGTATGAATGCATTGGAAATCCTCAGGTTTTTAATCAGGATAAGCATAAGATTCTAACAGAGGCTAAAAACATGTAAACATCCTTCAACCCGATACAAACACGTTATCCTATATCGCCACCTGCTGGAGAGTTTCAGTATGGCATAAGAACAACATACAAGAGAATATGCTGGCTGTGACGCACCCAAAATCTTTCAGTCATTATTTATTTAATAATTATTATGTGTTAGCTCTGTGTTTTCCACACACTCGGGTGATTTGTGTGGTATCTTTTATTGGTTTTATAACCAAAAAAAAGAAATAAGTAATGAATAAATAAAGTACAAAGGAGAAGGACAGATCAGAAATATGTGGAGAGGAATTAGCATATAAATCCTAATATCACAAATATATATAAAGTCCTGATTGTCATATAAATGATTTTGTGTGATTTTTAAGCACAAGTTCATATTTCTCTTCAACAAGAAAATGTTTTCATGCTCAGCATCAGCAACATTTAACACACCGACTGGCTCGGTCTCTCTGCCGTCGTCGTGATTGTTGTCCTGAGCTGCTTCTCAGAAATGAAAACACTGACATACACTATATTGCCAAAAAATTTGGGACACTCCTCCATACCATTGAACTCAGGTGTTGTTTTTCAGGGGTTGGACTCGGCCTCTTAGTTCCAGTGAAAGGAACTCCTAACTCAGCTTCATACCAAGACATTTTGGACAATTCCATGCTCTTTGTGGGAACAGTTTGGGGATGACCCCTTCCTGTTCCAACCTGACTGCACACCAGTACACAAAGCAAGGTCCATAAACACATGGATGAGTGAGATTGGTGTTGAGGAACTTGACTGACCTGCACAGAGTCCTTACCTAAACCCCATAGAACACCTTTGGGATGAATTAGAGCGGAGACTGTGAGCCAGACCTTCTCATCCAACATCAGTGCCTGACCTCACAAATGTGCTTCTAGAGGAATGGTCAAAAATTCCTATAAACACACTCCTAAACCTTGTGGAAAGCCTTCCCAGGAGAGTTGAAACTAACTATTATAGCTGAAAAGGGTGGGACAACTCCATATTACATTCATGTGCATGTAAAGGCAGACATCCCAAAACGTTTGGCAATATAGTGTATTTACTAATCCTGAAGGTGTTCCAATACGTTTGAAGGATCTAAACAAGGTGTGGAGGTTACGGTTGAAGTGGAAGAACTTGAGTGTCCCGAACTCAGAGTAAAAAATAACTTACAGTGTGCATATAAGATATAAATATAATAAGGTCATTCCTAACAAAAGAGTCAAGTCTATTTCAGTTAAATAGTTTTAAAAAAGGCCCAACATCCTTTTCTGCATTCATTGCACTTCATTCCTTAAACATATGTACATATTTATACGCTATACTGCCAAAAGTATGTGCACCCCATCACACCTTATATGTCCATGTTGAACACCTCAATTCAGATTTATTCCCTTCTCTCTCTCTGCTGTTAGAACAACCTCCAATCTGCTGCAAAGGTTCTCCACTAGATGAGGGATTGTAGCTTATGGAGATTCATTCAGCTAAAAGAGCATTAGTGAGACCAGACTCTAATGTTGGGATGTTGAGGAGACTCCAGTCCCAGTTTATCCCAGTGGGGTTGAGTCAGAGTCAGGGCTCTGTGCAGGACACTCCAGATCTTCCAACCTTCATGTCTTCATGTGGAGCTGCTCTGTGATCCAGAGAACAGAGACATTTTACACAACAGTTATATTCAATGATGTGGAGGGGTGTCCCAAAACTTTTGGCAATATAGCGCATCTACATGATGAAGAATGTACTCACAGCCCTCTTACCTGTTGGAAAATAGCGGCACATAACCACCAGATGGCGCTCTATTAGAATTAAATTCAAGTACTTCTTATTCTTAAATAAAATGAATTTATTAGAAGCTTTGTGAATGATTGATTATTAGGATATGACCTCAACACCTTAACTGACCTCTGATATAATGTAATTAAAGTGAAAATATAAAATACTGTTTATGTTGAATGATGTTATGTTGAAGTCGTAATTTCCCCTTTACACCTTAGAAACAGAAGTCTTTGATCTGTGAATTTTGTGTATGAACATTTCACAGTGGTTTTGTTGCTGAAGTAGCCACTTGCTCTTTAAGTATAAACTGTGTGTGAGGTGGAAACACACACACACACACACACACACACACACACATTTATACCCTCATTCACACCTTGGGACAGTATCTCCTAGCAAATCCACCCTCTAGTGCTATTTTGGTAAGTGGAAGGAAACCAAAGAATCCAGAAGAAACCCAGAAGAACCTGCAGAGAAACACATCAAAGACAGCTTGAGCTCAGGATTGAATCCTGGAGCTGTGAGGCAGCAATGATACCCACTGGACCACACAGATATTTCTGGGTGTGTTACACAGTGGCAGGGACATAGAGGTCCTTAAAAAAACCTGCTCCAGAGTCCACATGACCTCAGACTAGGGTGAAGGTTTACCTTAATGTTCTCTGAATAGGCACTGATGTTGGACGAGAAGTCTCCGCTCTAATTCATCCCAAAGGTGTTCTATGGGGTTGAGGTCAGGACTGTCAAGTTCCTCCACACCAAACTCACTCATCCATGTCTTTATGGACCTTGCTTTGTGCACTGGTGTGCAGTCATGTTGGAACAGGAAGGGGTCATCCCCAAACTGTTCCCACAAAGAGCATGAAATTGTCCAAAATGTCTTGGGATGAAGACACAGAAAAAATGAAAAGACATTCTGGATAAGGAGCAATTAATGCTGGACTGTAGGATCAGCGAGTGATTGTGAACGTGAGTGGGTTTAGCCAAGCTAAGGACACGGTTGGCGAATTACACAGAACATTTTCAGTCCAATCTCTCCTCAATAATTCCCTGTAATCTAAATCATAATTATATCTGAAAACCACCAAAAGTGATAACTACCTGATATGATTGAATTATTCCAAATATGCAGGAAACCAGCCAATCTGGCAACACTACATGAATAGACACTACGTGAGAGCACTGAAAGTGGCTTTGGCTAAATTAGATTTTTGTCAAACATGATTTTTTTGTATATTTATTTTATGAAATGAACCCAAATATCTGTAATAATAATAATAATAATAATAATAATAATAATAATAATATAGATATTTATTGGAGTGCTACTGAATTCAGAATGTAACACTAACAGAACAGGTTATAACGTCCAAGCGGATATTATTTAGAGACTTGCTTATAAGCTATTGAGATAAAATAATATATAATATAATGATATAAGATGCAATAATAAATCTAATGCTGAGTTGTGACTTCCTGTAACAACTGTAAAAAAACAACAACAACAACTCTTGGTCTGAAAGAATTATTTTGCTTTATTTAATTTCGAATAAAATAACATAGTAATTTAAATATGACAGGAAGACTTAACTTTTAAGCAATGGCCAAAAGTATGTGGACACCTTCCATCACACCCTTCATCTTTGTACGCATATGACGATGCCCCTGTGCACAAAGCAGCCCTGTGAAGACATGAATGTTGAAGAAAGTGGAAGAGTGTCCTGCACAGAGCCCTAACTCAGACTCCTCAATGCTCCTCAACATCAGAGTCTGATCTCACTAATGCTCCTCAACATCAGAGTCTGATCTCACTAATGCTACTCAACATCAGAGTCTGATCTCACTAATGCTACTCAACATCAGAGTCTGATCTCACTAATGCTACTCAACATCAGAGTCTGATCTCACTAATGCTACTCAACATCAGAGTCTGATCTCACTAATGCTCCTCAACATCAGAGTCTGATCTCACTAATGCTACTCAACATCAGAGTCTGATCTCACTAATGCTCCTCAACATCAGAGTCTGATCTCAATAATGCTCCTCAACATCAGAGTCTGATCGCACTAATGCTCCTCAACATCAGAGTCGGATCTCAATAATGCTCCTCAACATCAGAGGCTGATCGCACTAATGCTCCTCAACATCAGAGTCTGATCTCAATAATGCTCCTCAACATCAGAGGCTGATCTCAGTAATGCTCCTCAACATCAGAGTCTGATCTCACTAATGCTCCTCAACATCAGAGTCTGATCTCACTAATGCTCCTCAACATCAGAGTCTGATCTCACTAATGCTCCTCATCATCAGAGACTGATCTCACTAATGCTCCTCATCATCAGAGACTGATCTCACTAATGCTCCTTAATATCAGATTCTGATCTCACTAATGCTCCTCAACATCAGAGTCTGATATCATTAATGCTCTTCCTGCTGAATGAATCCCCACAAATCCTTGTGAAAAGCCTTCTCAGAAGAAGTTATTATAAGAGCAAATCTGGAACAAGATGGTCAGTACGAGAGGGCATCAGATCAGGTGTCCACAAACTTTTGGCCCTATCGTGTAGAGTATATCTCCCTCACTGCTCTCTATACACTCTCAATAATAAATTATTAGAATGACATACAATAAAAATTTTTTAGATGAAGCTAATCAGAGCATTTGGAGTGGATTTTCTAACAGGGTTGAAATAAACACCCTGCATTGATTTTTTTTGTAGCTAAATAATAAATTAGCTAAATCTTTCTTTTCGTTTTCTTTCTTTCTTCGTTTTCTTTTCTTTCTTTCTTCTATCTCTTCTTTCTCAGGCTGATTCTCCATATTGTGCCAAATGGGGTAAAACTGTCGAGCCACCAGGAGGAGGGAGAGGCAGACACACACACACACACACAGAGAGAGAGAGAGAGAGAGAGAGAGAGAGAGAGACTCACACATTGGTTAAGTAGTGCAAACTCGAGCATCACAGCTCTGCTTCACAAGACAGCAAACCGATGCATCAGACACTCAGGTGCGTATGGCTCGCGGATTCCTGCACGCACACACACACACACACACACACAGAGAGAGAGAGAGAGATCGCGATCCTCCCCGGCGCTTCAATCTCTTTCTGGACAGATGTGAAGCAGATGCAGAAAAGGCAACGTATTTCTTCTTCCTCTATATGTTGTATCTTATAGATTATACATCACATCTAGACACATCTATACACACCATCATATAGCGATCAGAAGCGTGTGTGTTTGCAGCCATGCATCATTCTCCAACCGCCTTTGTCTTTTTCCATGGCTCATTGTTATTGCTATAGCCTGTGGAGACTCGAGATGCGTCGATGACATGCTGGTGTGTTTCAGCGAGAAAGCGCGCGCTCGTGATGCACACAAGGACTGCATTTAGGATTGCATGGCGATGCAATATAGAACTATTCTGCCAAGCCATCCGTTGTGTGTGTGTGTGTGTGTGTGTGTGTGTGGTACGCACTAGTTATGCTTTCACCTTCAAAGACCGGATCAGATTCCTCAGATGGTTTTTAGTCGGCGGTGCTGAAGACAGGTTTTCAGAGCAGATGAGGATCTCTAATCACTAATTCGGACCGGTTCATTTATTTATTTCTGAATGTAAATATTAAAAAAATGTAATAATAAATGCGCGTGCATGCCATGTGGTTATTAGATCAAAGTGATGTTTGAGTGGAGTGCTTAAATTTCAATTAAAAATTCAATTATGCAAGGTGTGTAAATGTTCCAGGCGTAGTCTATTATCCTCTAAAAACAATATAAAAACTTTGCATGTTATTGTTTAATTGAGGATTACGCACGGTTTTTTCTACACTATTTTTGTTTTTTTTTTATTTTTTCTCTAAACACTTCCGTTTCTCTCTGGACAGGTGTTCGTGGTTCGTGGACACACGCGTATCTTTGGACCTTGCACGTCATCGTCATGCCCGCATCGCTAAGGTTGCATCCGGAGCGACACCACCACCACCACCGTACCCCCGTAGTCTAGCGGCAATGCGCGCGCGGCTGCTCCTCTCTCTCACGCGGCACGCTTGAAGATGCGCGGAAACCCGCCGCTCTTTGTCACCCTGCTGCTCCTGCCGACGCTCGCGCCGCGGGCGCTGGCCAGCAGCCGCGAGCGCTCGGCGGTGTCGCGCGCCGCGGCCCGTTCCGTGGCCCGCATGGACGGCGACGTGATCCTCGGTGCGCTCTTCTCTGTGCACCACCAGCCGTCGGCGGAGCGCGTGGCCGAGCGGAAGTGCGGCGACGTGCGCGAACAGTACGGCATCCAACGCGTGGAGGCCACCTTCCACACGCTGGACCGCATCAACTCCGACCCGCACCTGCTGCCCAACGTCACCCTCGGCTGCGAGATCCGCGACTCGTGCTGGCACTCGTCTGTCGCGCTCGAGCAGAGCATCGAGTTCATCCGCGACTCCCTCATATCGATCCGCGACGACTCCAAAGAAGGCTCGAAGTGGTGCATGGACGGCACGCCCTCGAGCCACCCGCCGCCCTCCAAGAAGCCCATCGCGGGTGTCATCGGGCCCGGGTCCAGCTCTGTGGCCATCCAGGTGCAGAACCTGCTGCAGCTCTTTAACATCCCGCAGATCGCCTACTCCGCCACGAGCATAGACCTGAGCGACAAGACTCTCTTTAAGTACTTCCTGCGGGTCGTGCCATCCGACACGCTGCAGGCGCGCGCTATGCTCGATATCGTTAAGCACTACAACTGGACTTATGTTTCTGCAGTCCACACAGAAGGCAAGTCTATCTATCTATCTATCTATCTATCTATCTATCTATCTATCTATCTATCTATCTATCTATCTATCTGTCTGTCTGTCTGTCTGTCTGTCTGTCTGTCTGCCTGTCTATCTATCTATCTATCTATCTATCTATCTATCTATCTATCTATCTATCTATCTATCTATCTATCTATCTATCTATCTCTGTCTGTCTAGTTGTCTGACATGAACCTTTCTGATATGCAGATTTTCCGAATAATCAGCATCCTGCTGTATAATGAAATGCTAATTCTGTTCCATTAGACGAGTACAAGTGGTCTCTCAATTTCTAATTATTTGCATATCTAAGCATGCCTTAATTAATCAATCAGCTCCTCCGTGTTTAATGAGTGAAACGAATGGGTTCCTTCCTCTTCTTCTGCCCCTCTGGAGGTGAGCAGCCTGGGAGCTGTAACACTCATGCTCCAGTTTATGTCGAACTCTCATATTTGGGCTGTCAGATCAGTGTTTGGTGCTGTCACACACAAATGAACACACACACACACTCAACAAAACAGTTGCTAAGATGTTTGCACAAACACTGTACTGTAGACACATGCACTGACTCAAGGCCACAGGCACAACACCATCCACTGAACTCCTCTTCTGCCACCTTCAATGCTGCCTGTTGCCCTTGGCAACAGCGGATGTTCCTGATTGCATTAATTACCTGGTCAGATTCGGATCTGTCCGCCACACTGAGGCTGCTTCTCAACCCTCACGACTTCACTGACACCCTAATTGGCAATCGGACCAAATAAAACTGGCCTGATTGTACACACACTTGGCGTATAAACGGAACCTCGCGGTCTGATACATGGTCAAAGAAATGTAATAGAAAATGTAATGGAATTATTTATGAGTAAATAATGGGTTTAGTGCTTGCTTCTCTAGGGAGGTGGAATTGGAGAAAATGGGGGGGGGACAAGGAAGAGAGAGAAATGGTTGAAAAGTTGTGCCTTATACCTGTCTCTGTTTGTTTGGTGTTTAAACAACCAGAATCTCGATTTCTTCTTGTGTGTTTGATGTCTGATTTATAAAAATCCAGATTTCTTCACTGAAGAAACATGTGTGTGATGTCTGTGTGTAGCATCCTCTAAAACAACTCCACTCTTTCCTTAATTCTTAAGTTCATGTCATTAACTAATCGGTTTAATCTAGAAGGGATGAAGTCAAATAAATAAATAAATAGAAACTTTCAGTGAAAGTCTGTTGGCATGGTAGCATGTTTTCCATTCCAAGATGTTGATCTGAAAGATGAGTTTTCTTCTCAAATTTCATTTCAGATCAACTGAAATGAGTTTTATATATAAAAAAAAGCCACAAATCTCACTCAAAGATATGGACCTCCACTTATCATTCTATCATGTTCTCCAGGAGTCCTTCCTCTCTAGAAGATAGACTGGCTAAGCTAAATTCCCTTTAAAGCCTGAACGTCCTACCTAGAATGAATTCTCTCGTCTTGCTCACGGTATTCCTGGGATCTACACTGAATGGCACTCGGAATGCAAACAAAACTTCAGCTGAACCTTCGGTGCAGGGATCGGCAGTCAGAACCGAGACCGCGTGAATTAAAATAGCTCTCTGTGATTAAAATAGCTGTCCAGAGGGCAACATCATGACCTCCTGTTGTTGCTCCATCAGGTGTGTTGCTCAGAATTATGCATGAAGACTGAATGGTTGATTTTTTTTAATTTTTTTTTTACAAACCAATACCAAACATTACTTTCTTTATTAAAGAAGCGTATCTTTCTCTCTTTTTTTTGCCTTAATGATGACATGTTGGATTGATTCCTCAGTGATTATTCATGTCTGGTTTTGTTTGTCGACCATCTCACTGTAGAATTTGTCATCTGTCTCCCGAACACTCGTGACCATCTCTCCATTTCGTGTCTCTTTCAGTTTCCATTATGTGTCTTCCATTGTCGTCCATTTCTAATCCCGGCTTCTGGCAGCTCTGACTCGGTTGAGTCAACTGGAGGTAACCCAGCCTCAGAAAAATCTGTGTTTAGATTCATCCATAACTAAAATTATGAACTGAAACCTTCTCTTTCTGATCTGTCGACTTCTTTGTGTCTCGACTCTCAACTCAGGCAACTACGGTGAAAGTGGCATGGAGGCATTTAAGGAGCTGGCAGCAGAAGAAGGTCTGTGTATCGCTCACTCTGATAAGATCTACAGCAACGCAGGAGAGAAGCACTTCGATCGGCTCCTGAGGAAGCTGCGTGAGCGTCTACCTAAAGCCCGCGTGGTCGTCTGTTTCTGCGAGGGCATGACGGTACGTGGCCTTCTGATGGCCATGAAACGACGGGGAGTTTCCGGAGAATTCCTGCTCATCGGGAGGTAAGGAACCTTTCAAACTAACTTTATATAATCACTTCCATAACTACCAGTCTGACCAGTGAGACACATCTCACACACCGATCAGCCATAACATTGTGAGCAGTGAGAGGTGAAGTGAATAACACTGATGATCTCCTCATCATGGCACCTGTTAGTGGGTGGGATATATTAGACAACAAGTGAACATTTTATCCTCAAAGTTGATGTGTTAGAAGCAGGAAAAATGGACAAGCATAAGGATTTGAGCGAGTTTGACAAGGGTCATATTGTGATGGCTAGACCACTGGATCAGAGCATCTTCAAAACTGCAGCTCTTGTGGGGTGTTCCTGGTCTGCAGTGGTCAGTATCTATCAAAAGTATCATTTAAGTCCTGTAAGTTGCGAAGTGGGGCTCATGGAGGCCAACTTACAGGACTTAAAGGATCTGCTGCTAACATCTTGGTGCCAGATACCACAGCACACCTTCAGGGATCTAGTGGAGTCCATGCCTCAACGGGTCAGGGCTGTTTTGGCAGCAAAAGGGGGACCAACACAAATTTTAGGCAGGTGGTCAAATCTGCCTAAAATTTGAAAAAAAATCTCCTCAGAATATCACAGAGTATGATTGATTTTGCATAAATATCTTTAAACTGCAGAAAATCACTAAATCCTGAACCACAAAAACACAGATTATAGACCAGATGAAAGAATTTCCGATATTAGTGTAGTGAAATTTAGCATTTGGGGGAAAATGAATTCAAACACAGAGAGCATTCAATTATTTTCCATTTATTTATTTATTTATTTATTTATTGATGATCACAGATACAGGAATGTAAAAAAGGTAAAACTTCTATAGAAAGACGTGATTTTTTATCAGCTCATTAGTCCGACAGTGAAGTAATCTACATATCAGAGTGTATGAGGTACCAGGAATCGCTGACATGGATGATGTGGAGTTTTTGGGCATCAAAAGATCTATAGTCCATTAAAAAAATATTTTCTGGTTATTTATTGGTTTTAAATCCAGATTGAAAGACACCAGCTGTGATTTGATTATTTTTGCCAGTTCAGTATTTCAGTGTTTCATTTTTGTTTAGATGAAATACAGATTTGTTGATTTGTTCAGGATGAAAAATCCTTTCTGGCTTCAGTTTAATTCTGACCTGGTCTGACAGCTGAAAGGAACGAGAGCCAGTAGTAAATAGTGTTGATCTGAAGCTAAGAAAACACTTCAGTTTACTAGCTGATTGAGAATTGAACAGAAAGTCGTTTATTTATGAAGCGCATTTAAACACAACTAGTTCACCCAAGAGCTGTACATGAGGTCAGAAAGAAACATGGATGGAGGGAGGAATGGATTTGTGGCAAGCATGCATGTAGAGATTGATGGATGTATGGATGGATAGATCAATGGAGAGCATGCATGTGTGGATGAATGGATAGATGGATGAATTGATGGATAGAGGGCATGGGTAAATGGATGGTTGGTAGGAAGGATATACTGATGTGCATGCATAGATGAAGAGCATGCACAGATAGGTGGATGAATTGGTGGATCAATTAATAGATTAATGGATGTATGTGTGGAGAGCATAAATGGAGGGATGGATAGATGGATGAATTGGTGGATTGATGACTGGATGAGTGGATGAATGGATGAGTGGACGGATGGATGGATTGGTAAAATGGATGGATGGATGGATGGATGGGTGGATAGTATAAATTGAGAGATAAATGGATGGATGGGTGGATTGATGAATGGATGGCTAGATGGATGGATGGATGGATGGATGGATGGGTGGGTGGATGGATTGATGGATTGATGGATAGATGAATGAATGAATGAATGAATGAATGAATGGATGGATGGATGGATGGATTGATGAACGGACAGATGGGTGTATGGTTGAATGGATGAATGGGTGGATTGATGAACGGAAGGATGGATGGATGGATGGGTGGAGAGAATATATGGATTGATGAATGGATGGATGGATGGGTGGATGGATAGATGCATGGATGGATAGATGGGTAGGTGGATTCATAAATAGTCTGATGGGTGGATTGATGGATGGATGGATGGATGGATAGATGAATGGTTTGAGAGATGGATGGATTGGTGGGTTGATGAATGGATGGATGGACAGCATGCAAATTTGTAATTATGTGTTTTTAGGCAAGATTTCAAAAGTGTAACAGAGGAACAGCTTTAAACACTGCAGTGTTTATTATTTATTTACATACTATTTTTTTACATACTGTTTATTTATATACTGTTTATTTACATACTGTTTATTCATATATTGTTTACTTCTATAGACCCGGACACAAGCTTCAAACCCGACTGAAATGTATTTGCTTCTCTCCTGCATGTTGTCCAAAAATCTCTTGTTTCTATCAAACACAAGATCAAGTTTCTTAGGAGGAATTGGGAAGCTTAGATAAATATTGGCACCAAAGATAAACACACACACACACACACACACACCAGGGAAGTTACCAGGGAAACCAGTTAAGATTAAAAATGCCGGGTGCCAGCAGTGGCATGTCTCCGCACTAATGAATAAGATGTGATGCGGTTACTGAAACACCAGTTTAGACAGAAATTATTCTCTCTCTCTTCCTCTCTCTCTCTCTCTCTCTCTCTCTCTTTCTTTCTTCATGGTATCTACATTTTATGTAATTTATTTATTTTTTACATAAAACCTAATAATATGCTCTAAGGGAGCAAAAAACAGTACAGGTGGGTGGGGCTTTCCCACCTGTCAATCACAACAAAACTAGCCAATCACAGGCGTCTGTGAGCTCATGTATGAGGAAGAGGGCAGAGAGCGCTTACTTTAGCTTCTTTAATATCTTTAAGTCAAAGAAACATGAAACAAATTTCGTATTGTTGTTTTTCCTATTCTTAATTTTAGTGCTTAAATATAAATATTAAATCTAAAACAAGTCTTTTCTGAGTGTCCCTCTGCCTCGCTGTGTCTGTTTGTCTCTAGAGACTTTTGTCGTGTTGAGGTGATGCTCCTGGACACCAAACCTTTATGAAATGAAGATAATGAACAAAGACTGGCAAAAATAGAAAAGAAAATCATAAATATGGAAAAACATCAGAATTCCTGCCTTTGCTCTAAGTGTTTTCACACGGCATCTTTTTCATCCTCCTCCTGCGGTATGTTTCCATCATTTCTTTTGCACGGATGATGAAAAATCTACCCCGCTCATCCTGGCCACCAGTTTCTATTATATTACACAACTTTTCCCATTAAAAATGAAAGATAGCTGCAAGAGCTTCCGTGTGTAATTAGCAGCACGGGCGTAATAGCGCCGTCTGACTCATTTCGGATGGCTGGATATTGCAATGTGAGAGCAATCCACTCACTGCTGCTCCTCAGCACAGCAGTTTCACCTTTCAGAGACAAAATGGAAGGAGGCCATTAAAAAGATCCTCGTCTTTAATTGCATCGCAGGATTACGGCTGGAGTAAAACACTTTTTTAATGAAAAATATATAATACACAGACCTAAAAAGATATCACTTAATGCTGTCTCAAGTGTGTGTGTGTGTGTGTGTGTGTGTGGACATGTTTTTACATCTTAGAAGGGACTCCTGATTCTGACCTGGTGGGAATTTCTTTTTTTTTTTTTTCATTTTATTATTTAGGCCCATATTATTATTCAGAAAATATGTGAAGAAAAAATCATTTTGTCTCATTCATTTATTTATTTTAATTTATTTACAAAAAATGTACTTTTGTTGCATTTTATTATTTATTGACAAAAAATGGAAAACTTTTTTGTTTCATTTTATTATTTATTTTATTTACAAAAATGAAAACCTTTTGTTTCATTTTATTTTTTAATTAGTTATTTAAATAATTTACAAAAAATAAAAACTTTTGTTTCATTTTATTTTTTAATTAATTATTTAAATAATTTACAAAAAATAAAAACTTTTGTTTCATTTTATTATTTATTGTGTGTATTCACAAAAAATACAAAAATTGCTTTTGTTTAGTTTTTAATTATTTATTTACAAAAAACTTTCCTTTTGTTTCAATTTATTACTTTATTGTTTTTATTTATTTACATGAATTTAAATTTTATTTAAATGAAAAACATTTGGTTTTTATGTACAAAAAAGATTTCCTTTTGGTTACTCGGTTTAATGTGAAGCGTCACATTAATGATCTACATTAACCAGAGACACTAGTAATGGCCGTGCTCTGTGAGTGGGAGGGGCATACCCAGTCTACCCTGTCAATCAGAGCGACACTAGCCAATCACAGGCTTCTGTATCCTTGTGGATGTGGCAGAGGGCAGATAACGCTCATCTCTGAGTCTCACAGAATCAGATGTTAGCATGTTGCACAGGTTGCTACCTATCGTATGACGTAATTGCCTTTGCTTTGTACAGCATTTTCTGTCTTTTCTGCCTGTCTTTTCTTTCCAATCATTATGTCAGTATTCACTATGAGATATGAGATCAAACCCTGCTTGAAATGCCTTGCGAGTCTGACTCCTAGACTAGATCAGAGATTGTAGATTAGATCCACTGGCTTCCTTACAGATCTCAAATCTCTGCTTACTGCTGTGTTTCTGCCAGTTTGCCTAATCTTATTAATTTGATCCTGGCACAGCGTATGGTAACTTCAGGCAGCACAGATGATGATGATGATGATGATGATGATGATGACCATGTCTTTCCATCAACTAAATCACAACTTTCTTTTCTTTTGTTCTTTTCTTTTCAAGCTGTGTGGTCTGTCCTGATCTAATCTGGTAGTCCTCTTATGTTTTTTTGTTTGTTTTCGGACGAGTTATCACGAGTCGTTATCGTGTGTTAGCGTGTTTTAAAAGGTTTTACAAGGCTCTAGGGAGGCTGAGCTCACTTTCCAGAACATCTTTCTTTCATTAGCTCTCCATTTTTAATACATTAGAGGATAAGTTATTCACAAGGGCAGCGAGATAGAGGGGGAGAGCAACGACTAGAGAGAAAGAGAAAAAAAGAGAGAGAGATAGAGAGAAAGAGAGAGACAATGGGGGGGGGATGATGTAAATGTGTGGGTGGAAGGTTTCTGACCCCAGACGTGAGAACTTTATTGCTGTAATGGTCTTTTCTTTCTCGGCTGAGATTCTGATGTGTAACTCTGAAGCTGTAATGCTTTATGTATTTTAATCATAATGGCTTAATTCGCTAGCAGACTTGCAGAGCTATGAAGCCATGTGTGTGTGTGTGTGTGTGTGTGTGTGTGTTTTAGAGCTGTCAGTTGCCAGTTTGCTGGTGCGATTAGCAACACTAACAGTTCGGGTAGCAGGAAAAAAAGTCCCCAGGGTTTTATTTAACTACAGAACAACAATATTACAGTGCAGTAAACTCGTTCCTTCCTTAACAGCTGGAAATGTTTCTGGAGTTCGGCGGGTGGATGGATGGAATAAATTCCTGCTAAATGGTTAAACACCGATGAACGCAAGTGATGGAAGGTCTCACAGACAGATGAAAGCTGGAACACTGTAAGCAAGAGAGAGAGAGAGAGAGAGAGAGAGAGAGAGAGAAAGCAGTGCCAAGCTGCTCTGAACTGGAGCGCCATGAATTAGTAAAGGCCTGTGGATAAGCTTTAATGGCCGTCAGCCTAATCCAGAGAAAGCGCTCTGTGTCCGAGCGTATTCAGCGTATTCACAGCCACGATGCTCTAGATCGTAAAGAAGCAGGGAATGACGAGGTCAGGAGATGGGAAAGAGACGTGAAAGGAAATGAAAATGAGGGAAAGATAAGAGAAGAATATTACATTAGGAGATAAAAGCAAGCGCTTTCTCTAATCGCTCATGACTTTGCTTTAGTAAATGCAGGTCAGGAGAACACCAGGTCCTCGGCATCAGAGTCAGACGGCAGTTTATCACACAGCAATAACGCATTCACAACACGCTCATCATCATTCCACCAAGCGCCAGGTTAAAGGAAACTGGAGAACCATGAGGAAACCCACACAGAGAGATCAAGTAAAATTCACACAGACACACAGCTCCGGATCGAACCTGCAACTCATTTCCCACCTCAGTACCAACCCTTTCTAATGTAATGCTCAAAAACTAAACTACCTTTAATATAACACGCCTCATGTATCTAGCAGGATACACAAGTATTTGTGTATTAATCATTTATATGAACAAAAAAAAACAAAAAACATTCGTAACCTTCTCGTGCTCCTGAGTGTGACGACGAATTAAATCTAAACCTTGACTTGATCGACTTGTGTGCTTTTAGATCTGGAGCGTATAGTGGACTATAATGTACATTGATATTGTTATTGCAGACACTCAGCTATCAGAGAACACATCCTCATGCTAGTTCACTAGATCAGGGATTGAGAGCATCGTCCAGAACATTTAATAACAGTTGATTTATTTTACAGGCATCAGTTAAAGAATATTAAAGAATAAAAAAAGGGAGCAAAAACAGTGTGATTAATTAAAAGAAAGGAACATACTCAATAAATAAAACTAGTTGTAAAAAACTTCAGCTGATGCAGGATTTAAAGCTCTCTTCTTCTTTATTATTATTATTATTATTATTATTATTTATTATTATTAAAATGATATTAAATATTTTTATCAGCACAGAAGTAACTTCCACTTCTGTCTTTCAGACTTTACCCTGATTGTTCATTTCATTCCCGCAGCTGTCTGTGCACACAACCTTTTATGGAGATTTGTGGGCATGGCCACATGCAAATGAGGCATAAGTGATCAAAGTTTCAGATACCTGATCAGAGTTTCTGAAACTTTTCTAATCCCAGTGGAACATTTTAGCATTTTTTTTGGTTTGGATTATGTAAACATTTACACGCAACATTACGAAAAGATCAGTTAGGAGCCTGTTGCGGGGAATTTATCACGTATTGGTCAGAACAGATTGTTCTGCAATTAAGATAAGGTGAAACAACTACACAAACTATAAATATTACAATGATATTTAACTCAGTGAAAAGAAACGTTTTTTTTTTTTTTTTCTTCATGGATTGGATTTTGCAATTATATCCATACACACTTTCTATACACTATTGTTTCCATAGTAACAGCTATAGAAATGGCAGACACGTCACGTAGCAGGTTTTTAAAATCGCCTACTTGTTGTTATGGTGATGTTTAATTATTTCACATTTTTGGAAGGAGTCTCCACTGTCAGTTAACACGAGCCAGAGTCGTTACAGTTTCTTTGTAACATGACAAACTAAATTGTTTTTATTTCTGGCTTAGTGTGTTGTGTCGTAAACATGGACGCTAGCAATGATCCTATTCTAGCTAGATGTTGAATAAACTACTAAGAATCAGAAACAGGAATGTTTGAGATCTTTAGCTCAGGAAATTCGAGCTACTCCTTTTTGTGTATTATTCCTTCTGTACTCCAGCTTTTGTTCCATTCTGAACTGAGTAGACCTGCTGTCAGTTTAATCCTGGCGTAAATAACGAGAAGAACATGTTTTTAGGTCAAAGCCCTCGAGTCACTCCAGCTTGGCGGTACGTCCCATTCGGAGACATCCATGCTTACAGGATCACACGTCTACTAACGTGCTGCTAGAAAAGGAGAATGATGTGAGGATGAGTGAAGGAAAGGTCTTTGAGATGACTGAGAGGCCACAAATGAAACACCAGACCAAACAAACACATCCTGTTCATCAGATATAATCAGATTATGTCTCGGAATCGAATTGTAAAAACAGTGAAATATCCAGCATTTGTGTTGAGATACACTGTGTTGCCAAAAGTATTAGGATTTTTGCCTTTACATGCACTTGAATGTATTATGGAGATGTCCTGCCCTTTGCAGCTAGAACAGCTTCAACTCTTCTGGGAAGGCTTTCCACAAGGTTTAGGAGTGTGTTTATGGGAATTTTTGACCATTCCTCTAGAATACGTGCATTTGTGAGGTCAGGCACTGATGTTGGGAGAGGAGGCCTGGCTCAGAAGAGTCTCCGCTCTAAATCATCCCAAAGGTGTTCTGTTTGGCATTTGGCATTATAGTGTAGGCTACGTTCCTGAATGGAAGAGTGCACTAGCTAACATAACCATCTAATCGTTAGATAACTGTAGCTAACTAGCTGAATTGTTGCAAACTTATCAATGTTTATCTATGAACACAAATATAACCTTTACTGTGAAATTTCACCAGCTCTTTATTTAGACGTGATAACGATCCTGTGTTGAATATTTTAGCTGCCATGCTAGCCGTTCTCTCTTTTCTTCTACGTATATTTGACTTGTGTGAGAAAATGTAATATTTTTCCATTGATCTATAACTCTGCTGCCCTCTATAAGCCCCCTAAGATCCTGTCTTCATCTCTCTGTCAGTGACGGATGGGCAGATCGAGACGAGGTGGTGGAGGGATACGAGCAGGAAGCGGACGGAGGTATCACCATGAAGCTGCAGACAGAGGAAGTGAAGTCATTTAATGAATACTTCCTGAAGCTGCGCCTGGACACAAACACCAGGAACCCATGGTTCGCCGAGTTCTGGCAGTACCGCTTCCAGTGCCGCATACCAGGCCACCCTCAGGAGAACCATAACTACCAGAAAATCTGTACAGGTACAAAAAACATACTGGTTTTAATAATAACACACTCCAGAGTGCCACAATGTACAGATCTGTAGAAGGACAAATGCAAATGGATGAATAGATAGATAGATAGATAGATAGATAGATAGATAGATAGATAGATAGATAGATAGATAGATAGATAGATAGATAGATAGATAGATAGATGGGTGGATGGTTACAGAAGATTAATGTATGGATGGATGATTGGATTAATGGAAAGAGAGCATGAATGGATGAATGGTTGTATGGATGAATGGAGAACATGAAGCGATGGATGTGTGGATGCATGAATATATGAAGGAAGAGCATAGATGAATGGATGGATGGATGGATGGATGGATGGATAGATGGATGGATGGTAAAGAACATGTATGCATGGCTGGATGGAGAGTATGAATTGATGAATGGATGGATGGATGGATGGATGGAAGGATGGAGAGCATGAATAGATGGATGGATGGATGGATGGATGGATGGATGGATGGATGGAGAGTATGAATTGAGTGATGCATGGATGGATGAATGGATGGATGAATGTGTGAAGAGCATGCATGCATGGCTGGATTGAGGGTATGAATTTAATAGATGGATGGATGGATGGATGGAGAGTATGAATTGATGAATAGATAAATGGATGGATGGCTATATGAAGAGCATGAATGGAAGTAGGGATGGAGAGTATGAATTGATGGATAGATGGATGCATGGATGGATGCATGGATGGATGGATGGATGGGTGAAGAGCATGTATGGATGGCTGGATGGAGATTATTAATTGATGTATAGATAAATGGATGGATGGAGAGATAGATAGATGAATAGATGGATGGAGGGATAGACGGATAAACAAAGAGAGAAGGGAAAAATATCAGTTGCAGGTGTGGACTTTGTGAGAACGCAGTGAAGTTTATTAAGTGTACAGATGCAGGAACTTCAGTAGTCTGATTATATTAACATGCCTTCATCCAGTTCAGTAGATAACATTGTTTTTATTCTCTTCACTTGTGTTTTGTGTTGATGTGCAGCATGTCTTCATCCCTAAAACACATCGTCATTCAGCTGAAGTCAACTGAAAAGATTGAACAGTTTAGCTCTTTTTAAATTGATAAAAGATTCTACTCTTACACTGAAAGCACCAGAGAAGCCTAGTGTGTGTGTATGTGTGTGTGTCTGTGTGTGTGTGTTGTGCAAATGTGTGAACATGTCCACAGTGCTCACAGCATGTGTGGAGGCTGCGCTCACAGCTGGCAGTCTGCATGTGTGTGATTGTATGATTTTGTGTGTGTGTGTGTGTGTGTGTGTGTAGCAGCTCAAGGACAGAAGGCTTCACAGTTCAGCCATGTGTGGCTTTCAGTAAAGGATGTAAACAAACGCAGCATTCAGGGAACGCATCTCACATTGTGCTAATACCTATTTTAAAGGCACTCATCCTATCAAAGCTGTCATCTGACCTGAAATAAAACGGCTCTGAGGTCCGTCAGGAATCCGTGCTGGGTTTTTTTTTTTTGGTATCCGGTGAGAAAATTACTGTATAATTACACGCACATTTCTAAAAAACAAATAACTCCATTTCCAAGATTCATTTCCTTCCACTGTAAGGCTAAGAACAATTTCCTTTCCTCTTATTAAGTTTTTGCAGGCAGCTAAAGCTCCCGGATATGTGATTATTTCATGGTGGAAAAAGCTCTAAAGCTGGTCAAATTGCTGCCTTTTGTTTTATAAAGCGATAATATTTGGAAATGTTTTTGCTCCTAACAAGCGTTAAACTAATAAAATGACTTTTTATAGTACAGCATAACAAAAACTAAGTCCACTCCTCCAACAGGAAATGAGAGCCTGAAGGACAACTATGTTCAGGACAGTAAGATGGGTTTTGTGATCAACGCCATCTACGCCATGGCACATGGGCTCCATGATATGCACCGTGACCTGTGTCCGGATCACGAGGGCCTGTGCGAGGCTATGGACCCCATTGATGGCAGCAGACTCTTAGACTACCTTCTCAAAACCTCTTTCACCGGTGTCTCCGGAGAGGAGGTGTACTTCGACGAGAATGGAGACTCTCCTGGAAGGTAAATATTTAGTGTTAATGAATCAGGAAATGACTTCTTCCTGACCAGGGGTACGTTAGAAGCTACACTTGATGTCTGGCATGGTTGATTCGTGCAGGATTGTACACACACTCACACACACACACACACACAGGTGTGTATCCAGATCTAATAGGTTTGGAGTGGAACAGATTTTCTGTCTGAGGTCAGAGCTCCAGCTGTTTCCACTCCAGATCCTACATGAGTTGAATCCTGTCATTGTTACTGCACACACTTGATAAAAGATGACAGGTCGGAGTTAGAGCACTGTCACCATCAGTGTTGCTATGTGTGGAGACGCCTGCACGGTCCAGCACGTGTCCTGGGGGTCTGTCACACTGGTGCCAGTGTTAGATTGTCGGTTTTGAATATAGAAATAAATCTAAATATTAGATACATGCATGAGTGCCGAATCTTTCTTGTCTTCTGTTCCAGGTATGACATTATGAATTTGCAGTATGTTGAAGAGCTGGGTCGCTATGACTACATCAATGTGGGATCGTGGCATGAAGGACTGCTGAGCATTGACGATTACAAGCTGATGACCAACCGAAGCGAGATGGTGCGCTCCGTCTGCAGCGAGCCTTGTTCCAAGGGACAGATCAAGGTACTCAGTTTTGCTGTGATAAAGTAGGAACAATTAGATGTATGTTCAGCTGTAGTATTTACTCTATCTGAGGTTATCTAATCTAAGCTTTGACAGCTTGAGGTCCAGGGTGTCTAGCAAAGCTCAGTTATTACAACCATGTAGATCAGATTGCAGGAACCTTGAGGCCAAGAACAGGAATCATTGGGCACAGGTTCTACCAAGTGAAAAACCTTCATCTTCACTTACTTACTTTTGGTGAACCTTGTGCTCAGTGTAGCATCAGATTCCTGTTCTAGACTAACAGGAGGGAACCTTTGCTTTCTGAGGTGCTCTGTATTATTTGAGCTGTAACCCCCATCATCAAACCTCTTCGTTTGATCTATTTAACTGGTACTTCATGTCGGATTTTCCGCTCAATTATGAGAAGATTAAATCGTGGGGAATTTCCTATTCCTGGCTATAGGTGATCCGGAAAGGTGAGGTGAGCTGCTGCTGGATCTGCACTACCTGTAAAGACAACGAGTACGTGCAAGACGAGTTCACCTGCAAGGCCTGCGATCTGGGCTGGTGGCCTGATAACGAACTAGCAGGTAACAAATCTTATAGCTTATCCATCCATCCATTTCTTAATCATGAGCTTATCAATCCCTACATCTGTCCTTTCTCTCTATCTGTCTTCCAATCCACCTGACTCACAATCTGCGATTCCTCTCTCTCTCTCTTCTTCTCGATGCTGTATATTGTTTTGACAGCTGTGTGCAGCAACCTGGAGAGAGGTGTACCACAATGAATTCACAATTCCATCGATACCCACTAGCCATATGCCAAGAAAAGCAAGAGAAAAACTGAGAAACTCAAGAAAGAAATCCAAGCTTTTGTTAGAGGCTAAAAAACAGGGCACATGGCTGCTAAACAAGCTGCAATGGGATTTGTACGGCTGTCCATAAACCAAAATTAGGA
The DNA here is from genome assembly GCF_019097595.1 of Hemibagrus wyckioides. Lineage (NCBI taxonomy): Eukaryota > Metazoa > Chordata > Actinopteri > Siluriformes > Bagridae > Hemibagrus > Hemibagrus wyckioides. Next base: position 34,148,526 of record NC_080715.1, on the reverse strand, counting down.
ATCACGTCTTCTCATAAATCTCTCATCAGCTAGCTCTCTTGTGTCATCTCGTACATGTGCTTGCATTTATCATCCTTTAATTCTCAACGATCTTCTCCCTCTTTATTTACTTTCCTCTCATATTTGCTCTGTCTGTGTCTCCACATCTTTTTCTTTCTCTCAGGGTGTCAACCTCTTCCTCTCAGGTACCTGGAATGGGGCAGCGTGGAGTCCATCGTAGCGGTGGTCTTCTCCTGCCTGGGCATCCTGGTCACTCTGTTCGTAACCTTCGTCTTCATTCAGTACAGAGACACTCCGGTGGTCAAGTCGTCAAGCCGTGAGCTGTGCTACATTATCCTGGCGGGTATCTTCTTGGGGTATATTTGCCCTTTTACGCTGATCGCACGCCCTACAGTGATCTCGTGCTACCTACAGCGCCTCCTAGTGGGCCTTTCATCTGCAATGTGCTACTCAGCGTTGGTCACCAAGACGAACCGCATTGCACGCATCCTGGCTGGGAGTAAAAAGAAGATCTGCACTCGCAAGCCAAGGTTCATGAGTGCCTGGGCGCAGGTAGTGATCGCTTTCATCCTGATCAGCCTACAGCTCACACTGGAGGTTGTGCTGATCGTGCTGGAGCCTCCAGAGCCAATCAAGAGCTACCCTAGCATACGGGAAGCCTACCTCATCTGTAACACCAGTAACTTGGGTGTGGTCGCTCCATTGGGCTACAATGGCCTGCTCATCCTGAGCTGCACCTACTATGCCTTCAAAACGCGCAACGTACCAGCCAACTTCAACGAGGCCAAATACATTGCCTTCACCATGTACACCACGTGTATCATCTGGCTCGCGTTCGTACCCATCTATTTTGGCTCCAATTACAAGATCATCACCACCTCGTTCTCAGTCAGTCTGAGCGTCACAGTGGCTCTGGGCTGCATGTTTACACCCAAGATGTACATCATCATCGCCAAGCCAGAGCGCAATGTGCGCAGCGCCTTCACCACATCGGACGTGGTTCGCATGCACGTGGGAGATGGCAAGGCAGCTGCGTGCCAGAGCAACAGCTTCCTGAACATGTTCCGCAGGAAGAAGAACAATGCCAACAGCAGCAACACCAAGTGAGTGGCCTCCTTTATACAATGTTTTCATCTTATTGTGATTAGTCACAAACCTGTACAGTATACACTGTCAGAAAAGGTGCCAACCATTTAGACTTACGTTTAACGAGGTAATGAGTTTCACAACATTTAAAGGTTGATGTACCATTAGTTCTGACAGTGTACTGCACCAGAACAACTTAAGTATCTTCATCTTTTAGGAAGCAAGTGGTTCTCTTGGGAGTACTTGTTTTTCTATATTTTATACAGAAACTTCTAAAATACAGTGTAAACAACAAATTCTTTCATAGTACCGTTTCACATGTTCCATGGTAGCAAATGTGTATATTTTCTTCTTTCTGATGCCATGTTTTTCTCCTTGCCGCAAACTGGAGTATGTATGTAGAGATCTGTTAGCACCAGGCTCCAATCAGCTGTCCTCTGTGTGTCCTGAGCTCTTCTCCGAAACCTAATTTTCATCAAACCACCCACCACGTAACCCCCCTCCCTCTCTCCGCCCCACCCTTCCCTGATATTAACCCAATTCTCAGCCTCCCCATCACGTTCTCCCTCCTTTACTGAAGAAAATTAACCCAGTTATTAAGAGTTCTGCTCCTTCCGTCCCTAGCCTGCTTCCTCTAACCCGAAGTGCAGCTTGCAGCTCTGAGGCCTCTCTCTCTGTCCCTCGCCCGTTCTGCTTAACTTGATTACACCACTGACTTCCAGGTTGTTGTGTGCACAATGCTAAACCTCGACAGGGCTTTGCGCTGTGCCACAGGGATCTGAGGGAAATTCCATAAAAGCCCGATGTTCAGTGCAAACAGAGCGGTGCAGGGAGGGGAAGGCGGTCGGCCATCTGACATTCATGACGCTCTCCCTACAATCCATTACGTACCAAGTGTCCAGCATGTTTTTAACCCAGTTGTTTGGAATGCAGTGTTTCAATAAATAACAATAAGTGAATGATCCTAACCCGTAGTGATGGTATTTAGGGTTGAATTTAGAAAGGATGCTGATGATACTGATGATGATGATGATGATGATGATGATAGTGATGATGATGTACTGATGATGTTGTTTTGTGTGTCTCTGTTGCTTTTTGGCCCATTCCCCGTGGGAATAACGCTGGGTCTCTGTCTCGTTCATAGTCCTAATGGAAAGTCTGTGTCATGGTCTGAATCAGGTGCCCGGCCCCAGGGGAGGGGGTCGAGTGTGTTCCACAGACTGTCTGTGCATGTGAGGAGGCAAGCAGTCGGCCAGAGTCAGACGGCGGTCATCCGACCCCTAACTAACGCCTCGCAACCCCTGCACCCCGAATACGACCCTGGACTTGACACAGACCACAACGGCTCACAACCTAACACCAAGGTTCTCTACAACCTCAACGAGGAGGGCGACGAAGGCTGCCGATCCCCCTGCAACGTACAAGGAACAACCCCGGATAGAAGGGAGCCAGCCTCCTACTCACCTGCTCACCTGATGGGCCTCGCCTCTGACCATCTAGACGGGGGCCAAGTGGATACGCTAAGCTCAAATGTTCGGGCTTTCGATGAAATGCTAGGCAACAGACTGAGCCCTGCTTACAACCCCTTATCCAATCAGCTACCTCTGCCCCTGCAGGGGGAGATGTTGTCTGAAGACGGTTCCGAAATGGAGGCTCTTGAACTTATCCATGGCTTCCTGTACGACAGTACTGTACAGGAAGAGGCTGAAGAGGAGGAGGACGAGGAAGAAGAAGGGGCTGGACAGGAGGAGTTAGCTCAAAGCAAGCTCACTCTCCTCGCTCCGCCCTCACCGTTCAGGGACTCGCTGCATTCAGGCAGGTCAATCCCAGGATCCCCTGCCCTCGACAACGAACCAAACACCTCCCAGGAAGTGACCTATGCTCCCAAACAAAGCTCTTTTACACTGTGAGAGCAGGTGCTCAGGATGCAGGAAACGGCCGGCTCCCACTTCACTTTGTTTTTTCTTATTTAATTATAGCAGTTGCTTGCTTATATGGTTGTTATTTTTATTTTTATTTACCATTCAAGGCATTCCTGTCAGGAATGAAAAAAAGAGACAGCGAGTCGAAACAACTAGGATTATTGTTCTGACGTTCGGCAAGCTTGTTCGTACCGAAACGAACATTGCTTTCATTGGAGATTAAGATTAAGTCTAAATACCAGTCTGCTGCTGTTTGTATGGACCACAAAGGAAGACACTCAAACTTTGGGTCTATGGACTATGTAGCCTGACATCATTGTAAATGATTTTTACATGCTATACATATATAAAAACATATCCCTGATGGAACTAATTAGTCCAAAACACACAACCAGGAAGCAGAGTCATGTGACACACACACACATACCACAGCTGACCACAAGACCACAACCATCACACTTGAACCATTCACAGAATCCAGACTAAGACTAATTAGCTTGAAGTGTTTGGATTGAGAGTGACAGTAGTGAACAAGAACATCATCTAGACTTTGTTTTAATGTTCTTGATTGATCCAGACACACACACACACACACAACATCTGGTTATCTACAACCCGTTTATTGTGGGATGTGTAAACCGAGAGTTTTTCTCTTCCCTGTGAAACCTGCGAGTGTGTGTGTGTGTACTCGTTTCTGACAGCGATCTGAGTGTAATGGTAATTTTAGCACTTGCTTGGGGAGATACACAAGGGAAGGGTTTTATTATATTGTTAAGCGAGTAGTTAAAGCACTATTTTAGTCTAAATGATGATTTTTCCCCCCTGTACTGCCAAGGTAATTACAAAACGGGAACAAAATCACAAATCTCTCTCTCTCTCTTTTTGTCTCATGAGATATTTCATGCTTGGGAAACGTTTTTTCAAATATTTGTATACTGTATAGTCATCGATTGTGTTTTTTTTCTTCCTCCACACAGCTAAGGTGTTTGTATTTCCCGTTAATGTTTATATGAACAGAATGCGTGAAGATTTCTACGTTTTAGAGAAGCTAACTCATCTGCTCCCTCTGTGAAAAGGGATGTACAGTGAATCTGGAATATTTTTTTGTTTTTTCTCAAATAATCTGTATATTTGACTTTTTAAGCTTTATGGGGTAGTGGCTTCTAGTGGTCAACTCGTAGCATTATTTCCAAGTGACTCTCGTGTAGGATTATAAATTCGCAACTTATTTTAACCTTTAGTAGTTTCACACACTACTATTAGAATGCAAATATTCTTTAGCTGATATGGACGTAATAAATATTGCTCATTTTAATATTAAGTCTTTTTTTGTGTGTGTGTAAGTTGTTTGGGAAAATTTGTTTCATGTACAAGAATTACAGTAGAATATCATGTTAGGAACTAGAAATGAGGATTTTCTTTTCTTTCTTTCTTTTTTGGCCAGGACAAATCATGCTGTATAATAAATATTTTCTACTGAACTTCCTGTCTTGTTAAATATCTGTAATATCTCTCATTACATCACATCATTCATTGATAGATAGATAGATAGATAGATAGATAGATAGATAGATAGATAGATAGATAGATAGATAGATAGATAAATAAATAAACAAACAAACAAACAAATGAATAAATACATAAACAAATGAATAAATGATTGAATAAATGAATAAATAAACAAAAATCAAAAATAAATTAACCAATCAACTAATTAATTAATACATAAATGAATACATAAACAAATAAATAAATAAATAGATAAACAAACAAGTGAACAAATAAATAAACAATAAACAAATGTCTATTTTTTTATTTATTTAAACAAACAAATTAATAAATAAGTAAATAAATAAAATGCAAAAAAATAATATCAGCAACTCGAAGAGCACGTGAAGCACTGAACTGAAATTCAAATCCCCCTCTCTAGAAATCTCTACAGATTAAAATGAAATCCTTTAAAGGCAATGAAGTGCACTTGATAGGGTGTGTAAAAGTCCCGGTTTCATGCCCTATTTAGTTCACTTCTGCATTGAGGACGGATCTCCCAGTGCCAGATATTTTCCGGGTCCTGTGACTTATCAGGTGGTTTGGTGGAGAAGGAGAAAGAGAAGGAGGAGAAGAAAAGAGAAGAGAAGGAGAGGCTAGGAGAGGAGAGGAGAGGAGAGGAGACGAGGTGGGGAAAGAGCTGCACTTTTTCATGATTTTAGTGAGACAGTGTGAAAGTTAATATCTCACTAGCGAGAAGTTTGCGGCTTGGAGGAACGGGAAGCGCTGGTCAGTTGAATTGTTCTGCTTTCGGTGGAAGACGGACAGGATGGCAGGAGGCTCGGTGTCCGAGTGTAAGGAGTACTTGTTTAAAGTTTTGGTGATTGGGGAGTTAGGTGTAGGAAAAACCAGCATCATTAAACGGTATGTCCATCAGCTGTTCTCCCAGCATTACAGAGCAACAATCGGGGTTGACTTCGCCCTGAAAGTCCTCAACTGGGACAGTAAAACGTTGGTCCGGCTTCAGCTATGGGACATCGCAGGTAAGTTGTTGTTGTTGTTGTTGTTTTGATCTCGTGAGGAGGTGTTTAGTCTTCACACTTTAAATGAAAAGTCCGCTTCCCGAAAAAACACCGTCATCTTCTTTTTACTCCTCTCTAAACATTTTTTTTCGCGTTAAAACTAAACCGAAACGGAGAGCCACCGGGGTGGGTGGGTGTTTGTGTGTGTGTGTGTGTGTGTTCAGGGTTTATTAGTGTTCATAATCAGCAGCTTGATGTTAGTCACGTTATGTAGGTTATATGAGGCTCCGCCCCTCGGAGGAAAAAACCACAACAACTAAAGGGTTTGTGTACTTCCGTCCAGAACAGTTACACAAACACTACTGCACTGTGTAGTGTGTTCATGTAGTAAAGGTTAGGGTTAGCCGTGGATATACTCACTTTAGTGTGTGTTTGTTTGTTTGTTTGTTTGTTTGTTTGTTTGTTTGTGTGTGTGAGAGAGAGAGAGAGAGAGAGAGAGAGAAAAAGAGACTAATTTTTTAACCTTCATTTCACACATACACACAGTGTACATACTCAGTTCACTCGAGTGTGTGTGTGAAATTAATGTAAAAATAAAACTAACTCACTCTCTCTCTCTCTCTCTCTCTCTGACACACACACTCTCTCTCTCTCTCTCTCTCTCTCTCTCTCTCTCTCTCTCTCTCTCGTGAACTGAGTATATACAATGTGAGTGAGTGTAAAAAAGTAATTTTTTCCTTCATCAAACACACACACACAGTGTATGAACTCAGTTCAGTAGTTCAATTGAGAGTGTGGGTGTTTGTGTGTGGGTGTGTGTGTATGATGAAGGAAAAAATTACTTTCTCTTTCTCTCTCAGAAACACACTCTTGAGTGAACTGTGTATATACACTGTGTGTGTGTGTTTTTGTGCTTGTGTGAAACACTCTTGAGTGAACTGTGTATATACACTGTGTGTGTGTGTGTGTGTGTTTTCAGATTGGACGGTTAGAAAACAGAAGGGTGCTAAAGAGGAAGTGAAATCACTTTTTTTTACAGGGGAAAAACCTCTACACTTAAAAAAAAACAAAAAAACAACAGAAAACAGGTCACCAGTCGGCTGCACTGATTAGTGTGTGTGTGTGTGTGTGTGTCAGAGAGAGAGAGAGTGAGAAATGGAAACTATATCATAAGGACAGTCTTTCCTTCAGTAGCAGGTGAATCAAAAACATATTTATTTCGCTCAACCCTCAACTAGAGGTCAGCGATTCAGCAAACAATATTATATCACAATATTTACACACATGATATATCGATTATTTATATATATATATATATATATATATATATATATATATATATATATATATATATCGTGTCTGTAAATATTGTGATATACCCACACTCTCAATTGAACTACTGAACTGAGTTCATACACTGTGTGAGTGTGTGAGTGAAAGAGAGAGAGAGAGAGAGAGAGAGAGAGAGAAATGTCACAATATAGACAGTAGGTTTGCTAATAAAATTAAAAAAGGCAGCAAAAATCTCCAACTCCTCAGTTTTAAAAGGAATAACAAAAAATAATAATAATAAAATAAAAAAATTACACTAGATATGAAATCTCAGGAAAGACTTCTAAAATGTTAGAACTAGAAAAGAGGAGTGTTTTTTCCCTACAAATTGTGGAGCATATGCATGATGGTCATCTCATCATAGTCAATTATATTAATAAAAATTCTATTGGCTTGTAACGGCTCCTTTAATCAGCCCGAGCATCTCATTTCTTCCCTCTCCATTCTCCTCCTCTAGTCAAGGTTCAACCCAATCACACTGTAGTCTTAAGCAGACATATTTTGATTTGCAGTTCAGGAAGTGTTTAATATCAGTGAGTGTACACTACCAGATTAAATACGGCAAGGAGCAGCGGTCGAACATGGCGTAGAAAATCATGGACACATGTAATCTGGTGAGATCTGATAGAAATAAAATCTCACCTGTAAAGCCTAGGACCTGAATGAAATAAATCATGTTAAAAATATAGATAGAGAATGTCTAGAAACATTTGAGGTTAATATGCTAAAATATAACCAAAATATAAGAATTTTTTAAAATCTGTTTTTGATTTATTTGCATCTTCCATTGGTAACGTAATAGCAATGAAACGTGATCTGATTTTTAAATGTAAAATTAAATAAAAAATTAAAAAAGTAAGACTTGTTTTTGATAGCAATGGAATTTAATCTGATTTTAAGTATATTATTATTATTATTTTAAAAATAAAATTTAAATAATAAATAATGTTTTTTTATTATTAATAGTGAAATGTAATCTGATTTTAAATGATTATTTTGTCTTATATTTATATATTATTATTTGTATATTATTATTATATGTATATATATATATATACACAGCCATTAATGTCTAAATCGTTGGCAACAAAAGTGAGTACACCCCTAAGTGGAAATGTCCAAATTGGGCCCAAAGTAACCCTCTTGGGCATGGAGTTCACCAGAGCTTCACAGGTTGCCACTGGAGTCCTCTTCCACTCCTCCATGATGACATCACAGAGCTGGTGGATGTTAGAGACCTTGCACTCCCCCACCTTCTGTTTGAGGATGCCCCACAGATGCTCAAAAGGGTTTAGGTCTGGAGACACGCTTGGCCAGTCCATCACCTTTACCTCAGCTTCTTTAGCAAGGCAGTGGTAGTCTTTGAGGTGTGTTTGGGGTCGTTATCATGTTGGAATACTGCCCTGTGGCCCAGTCTCCGAAGGGAGGGGATCATGCTCTGCTTCAGTATGTCACAGTACATGTTGGCATTCATGGTCCCTCAATGAACTGTAGCTCCCCAGTGCTGGCAGCACTCATGCAGACCCAGACCATGACACTCCCACCACCATGCTTGACTGTAGGCAAGGAACACTTATCTTTGTACTCCTCACCTGGTTGCCACCACACACGCTTGACACCATCTGAACCAAATAAGTTTACCTTGGTCTCATTGGACCACAGGACATGGTTCCAGTAATCCATGTCCTTAGTCTGCTTGTCTTCAGCAAACTGTATGCGGGTGTCCTTGTGCATCATCTTTAGTAGAGGCTTCCTTCTGGGACGACAGCCATGCAGACCAATTTGATGCAGTGTGCGGCGTATGGTCTGAGCACTGACAGGCTGACCCCCCACCCCTTCAACCTCTGCAGCAATGCTGGCAGCACTCATGCGTCTATTTCCCAAAGACAAACTCCGGATATGACGCTGAGCATCTGCACTCAACTTCTTTGGTCGACCATGGCGAGGCCTGTTCTGAGGAACCTGTCCTGTAAAACCGCTGTATGGTCTTGCCCACCATGCTGCAGCTCAGTTTCAGGGTCTTGGCAATCTTCTTATAGACTAGGCCATCTTTATGTAGAGCAACAATTCTTTTTTTCAGATCCTCAGAGAGTTCTTTGCTATGAGGTGCCATGTTGAACTTCCAGTGACCAGTATGAGAGAGTGTGAGAGCCATAACACCAAATTTAACACACCTGCTCCCCATTCACACTTGAGACCTTGTAACACTAACAAGTCACATGACACCGGGGAGGGAAAATGGCTAAGTGGGCCCAATTTGGACATTTCCATTTATGGGTGTACTCACTTTTGTATAATAAAATATTTACAAAAATGTGAGGGGTGTACTCACTTTTGTATAATAAAATATTTACAAAAATGTGAGGGGTGTACTCACTTTTGATATATATATATATATATATATATATATATATATATATATATATATATATATATATATATATATATATATATATATATATTATCATTTTTGAATTATTATTTTTTAATCTGAATTTCAAATGTGTATATAAATAAATTATTTTATTTATATCAGACATAAGTGTATTATTATTATTATTATTATTATTATTATTATTATTATTTTAAAACATTTAAAAAGTAAATAAAAAATGTGTAAATAACAAATAAATTTATTAGATTTTTTTTATTATTAATAGCAGTGAAACTGATTTTTAAATTTATTTATTTATTTATTTATTTATTTATTTATTTTTTAAATAAAGGTATACATCTATATATATACACACACACACACACACTGTATAGCAGTGTAAACAGGATCAGTAGCTCTAAATCCGAGCTGTTTTTCTCTCCTGCAGTGCCAAAAAAATAATTTTTCTTCCCCACTCATTTCCATATTTCCAGAAATTGCTCTCATACCATAATGCCGGGGTTTATAGCTCTTTGTGCTCACACAGTCAGGATAATGTGCATCATAAATCTTAGGAATTTTCCCGGAGAATTGTGAAGCTGAAGGTCTGTGGCGTAAATGCTACAGGAGAGGTCCAGTAAACTGATACTAGTTGAGACTTTATGGTCATGTGTTTGGTTGATGTTTAATGTCCACCCAGAAGAAATCAGGTTTACACATTCATTTGTTTTTTCCAGAGCAATGAGGAATTTCCAATAATTTTGTTTATAATCTCCAGAGCTCCATTTTGATAGACATGTCTATATAATGGCTTTGATATCACATGACATTCATTAAATACCATTGCGTGCGTGTAATCCAGTTAACTAATAAAGTAAATAGAATGTGTGACTTCCAGAAACTATTTAGACATCTTTTTCCCCTTCGATTGCTTATGAGAATATGTGTGAGTCAGTTGCGAAGGGGAATTTTACATGGTGACTCCTGACATACCCGTCAGTGATATGCTGTGAGGAGGGAAGTCTGTGTTTTCATGCTTCCTTTCTTTTGCTAGATGATCATATATTGGATTATGGTTGAAAATGTTGTTGTATCAATCCCAGGTAATTTCGTTTTTTATCCCCATTATACACTGGCAAATGTTTATATGTTAACTTTTCTATCAGCAGGTTCTTTTAATCTGTTGGAACAATTCATTCTAAATTTAAGGTTAAAATAAATTTTATTTTATTTTTTGGATATCAGTTGCCTATGTTTAAGTTTGATAGGGGAAACCTCCCATAATATCTACTTGGAATTATGATTAAATGGGTGCTAATCCCACCTGCTCCTATGGACACTCTTGACCAATCCCTTTAACTACTACAGACACTCCTGCTTGTTTCTTCAGATACTCTTAACCAATCCCACTTGCTCCTACAGAAACTTTCAACTAATCCCACCCATTCCTCCAGACACTCTTCACCAATACCATCTGCTGCTACAGACACTCTTGACTAACCCTTCCACTCCTATAGATTCTCTTGACCAATTTTGCATGCTCCTACAGTCACTCTTGACCAATCCCTGCCCAATTCTGCCGACTATCTTGACTCGTCTGACACACTTCTGCAGACAGACTTGAGTAATACTGCCTGATCCTAAAGAAACTCTTGACTAATCACACCTATTCCAACACCCTTGACCAATTTTGCCAGCTTTTGCAGACACTCTTGACCAATCCTAGCAGACACCTGTGACCAATCCCACACACTCCTGCAAACAATATCGACTAATCACACCTACTCCTACAGACACCTGGGACTAGTCCCACCCACTTCTGCAGACACCTGTGACCAATCCCACCAACTTCTGCAGAGACCCTTGACCAATCCTACCCACTTCTGCAGACACCTGTGACCAATCCCACCCACTTCTGCAGACACCTGTGACCAATCCCACCCACTTCTGCAGACACCTGTGACCAATCCCACCCACTTCTGCAGACACCTGTGACCAATCCCACCCACTTCTGCAGACACCTGTGACCAATCCCACCCACTTCTGCAGACACCTGTGACCAATCCCACCCACTTCTGCAGACACCTGTGACCAATCCCACCCACTTCTGCAGACACCTGTGACCAATCCCACCCACTTCTGCAGACACCTGTGACCAATCCCACCCACTTCTGCAGACACCTGTGACCAATCCCACCCACTTCTGCAGACACCTGTGACCAATCCCACCCACTTCTGCAGACACCTGTGACCAATCCCACCCACTTCTGCAGACACCTGTGACCAATCCCACCCACTTCTGCAGACACCTGTGACCAATCCCACCCACTTCTGCAGACACCTGTGACCAATCCCACCCACTTCTGCAGACACCTGTGACCAATCCCACCCACTTCTGCAGACACCTGTGACCAATCCCACCCACTTCTGCAGACACCTGTGACCAATCCCACCCACTTCTGCAGACACCTGTGACCAATCCCACCCACTTCTGCAGACACCTGTGACCAATCCCACCCACTTCTGCAGACACCTGTGACCAATCCCACCCACTTCTGCAGAGACCCTTGACCAATCCCACCCACTTCTGCAGAGACCCTTGACCAATCCCACCCACTTCTGCAGACACCTGTGACCAATCCCACCCACTTCTGCAGAGACCCTTGACCAATCCTACCCACTTCTGCAGACACCTGTGACCAATCCCACCCACTTCTGCAGACACCAGTGACCAATCCCACACACTTCTGCAGACACCAGTGACCAATCCCACACACTTCTGCAGACACCAGTGACCAATCCCACACACTTCTGCAGACACCTGTAATCAATCCCACACAGTTCTCCAGACAATATCGACTAATCACGCCTACTCCTACAGACACCTGTGACTAATCCCGTCCACTTCTGCAGAAGCTCTTGTCTAATCCTGCCACCACACCGACCCTGACCAGGATAAATGTGATTGAATCAGCACCACATCCTACATGCTTCCAGGTTAATCAATACGACTGTTCTTTTTCCTCACAAGCTTCATATCTGACCATCCGCTCTGGCTCCTCCACCTGCATAAAAACGTCTCTCAACCTTTGCCTTTGTATCCTGAAACAACCTGTACAAGCTAGTAATGGACACATATTTCTCAGTATTCCTGTCATGTCATGATGGAGAACAAGCTGTTAGATGGGAAGGAATTGGCCATGACGAAACATGGGTGACCTTCCATGTTCCTGAAACAATAAAAACAAAGCACTTGCTATCTTTTATTCATTTTTTTCACACAGTTGAGTGGAGAATCAGCTGTAATGACCATTTTTTGTTGCAGAATCCTGTTCGATAGTTAGCTTCCAGCTAATAATTAGCAACTGGTAGTTGTTTGCTGACTAATTAAATGGACCTTTTGGAATCTTACCTCATCCCTAGATCCTTCATGGTCCTACCATGCCATCTTTACGATTATTCACCTAGCAGTTGCAACAATATAGTCAATGCTAGCAACTCAAACCGTTGACAACAGACAATATACATATATATTTTTTAACAGTCAACATGACTTCTTGTAAGATTCAACAATACCCCCACTTCCAGGCTTTTCAAAAGATACCATGCATGTTGTGGAGTTGGTGACCACTTCTGATGTCATGTGAAAGCCCCAGGGGCCATGTTTTTCTAATGTTGCAGTGCTTGTCTGCGAGTGTCGCATTCCCTTCCCCTCACTATGACATCAATATTCCTGGAGCTAAAGGCAGGCCTTCTAGCCCGTGGCTTTCTGAACTCCGCCTGAGAAGCTGTCATTCTTTGATGAAAAGATGTGATAGTAGCGCATCGGATTCCGGGTATTTCTCTCGGAGCACATCGTATCATGGGATCTCGGTGTTTGTACATATATACAGCTTTGGTCAATCCTTTCCTTCTCGTCCAGTGACTCATTGCTGGTGGAGAAAGAAGGTGATGCTTTCATGTGATGGCCTCGGGTTGTTGGGTGAATTTCAGTGCTGGTGCTTTTGAGATCTTGGATGAATTCTGCAAAAAGCCACTAGGTTGAATTATACTTTCCAGTGTTCTGGAAAGTCTCTAGGATCTAGTTCTTTCTCTTTAAAGGATCCACAATTTGTCTTCATTGGGAATTGTCCTTCCTTTCCTGACCTGAACCTGGATCTTTCTCTATTAAGATTGCTTTTTTGTTAAAGAGAAATAATGAGTTTTAAGGGAATGCTGGGGATAGTTTGCCTTTGGTTTTGGTTAGGTTTTTTACTGTAGGGATGAGAGGTGTGGGTGAATCTCTGGGGATTGGGAATTATGCTGTATAGATCATTTCAGATTCTTGTTCTGTGTGTAAACCAGGATTAACTTAAACAGAACAGATCAGTGTAGAAGAGTGCAGAACTATACGCCCTCTATTAACCCTGTTAATCAAGCAAGTAATTGGCACTTTGGTGAAAGAACTTGAAAGTGTCCTCTCTCTCTCGCTCTCTCTCTCGTGCTCTCTCTCTCTCACTCTCTCTCTCTCTGTCTCTCGATCTAATGATTATAATGACCCTGACTAGAAAGACTGTAATCGAGACTTTCAGATGTGTGAGTTGGAGCCTGAGTGAAACCAGGGCTTTGTCCTCCCACTGTAGCCCAGAATAGCTATACTCCTCTTGGGCTGCCTGAGAGATGAGCAGATTACAACCCTGGAGCTCCAGAGAAATCCAGATCCTTGTTCTCTCCCGATACCTCTCTCTTAATCTCCAAACAGGAAATGAAATGAAAGGGCAGTCTTTAAGATGTCCAGGTTTTGACCAGTCTAGGACAAACGAGATTGTGGATATGCTGATATGAAAGTGTTTGGGACTTCTAGCAGTTGTTTTTTTTTGTTTTTTTTAACATGACCTTGGTCCTGCTGAATATTTAAGGACGGTGACTTAGCGTGGCTGTAAATACTGATGATGAAAGTGTCTGACCTGCGAAACCCTTCAGTTTGACCCATTGAACCTTTATTCGCTAATTAGCATTTAGTTGATTCCAATCTGAATAAATATCTAGCTGTTTTGCAATAAAACTGCAGCAGTTTTTATACCCAAATAAAAGTCTGGTCATTTTTTTTGTCACAATATTTGTTCATATCCAGTAATTCATTTAAAAGCCAGAATGCAGGATGACTCTTTGCCCATTTCTGTTCATAGCTAATCTGTATAAATGGCCTGCCTGTTCATGTCCGGTAAGAAGTCTATCCAGAGCTGGTCGGGTTAAATGACAAGCGGCGTGAGGGATGTGCCCTGTGCAGACAGGTTGCATCGTCCTTGTCTTCTTCTGGCTTTCATTAATGGTGTTGTGAGTGAAATGAGGGACACTGGGGCTGGTCAGTGTCTGAAGTGCAGTGCTGTTTTCTTGCATACTGGGGGGATACTTGCAGCTGGCTTGTCTGGCTTGGCCTGTTTCTATGACAACACACCCACGAGATCATAACCACGATTAGGACCGTGTAAAGAAAAACTTGTGGTTGCCATGGCTATGGGCGAAGACTTTCCTCCGTTCTTTGGCTTTCGTTCTCGTTACTTCTTCTTTTTCCCTTCTCAGTGACTCTTTTTTTTTTTTTTTTCCTATGCAGGAAGCCATCATTTTATAATCACCATTGTTTGTGCTTTTTTTTTTTTCTCGGCAGACCTGGATGTGTCTAAAAATCACTTTAATGACCGACATATTAAAGCATGCTTGGTTTTTTTGTTCTAATTTCAGATCGAACAGCTGCTTTTATCAGCCTCCGGTGACTCAGGGGTTGTGTTATTGATGAAGGTATGGATCAGTGATGAATGACAATTGATCCTTGACATCATGAGCCCATGGGAGACACAAAAAAACCTCTTTTCGCTCTCTGACTCACTCTAAGAGCAGCGTAGACGGCCCACGCTATTGACCAGTAGCGTTTATCGAGATTAACCCAGAAACAGGTATCCGATACACACTCCTCATTGTTGGAGCTCAGCCCAAAAAACCTTTTAAAGCTCTCAAATGCTGTATGTTCAATCAGTGCTATTAAGAGGAATTGTTTTCTTCTGTTACTGCCTGCTAATTATGAAATCGCACACACAATAGTATCGATGAATTAACGTGTCTATTTGGTTCTAAATAAGGCTTGTCACATGAAGCAGAAAGGGTTGAGGCTCTTGCTCAGGGGTGAAGAGGTTTGAACTACCGACAATCCAGAGCCTTAGACACATGAGCTAGCACTTTCTACTGGCAGATGAGCGATTTTTATCAGACTGACAGGATTATTTTAGTTAGCTTGGTGTGTCGCAGTCGGAATTTGACAGCATTACAAACTGTACCTTCTTACAGCTCGTCACGGTTGTCGCTTCTTCATTTTATTAGAAGGCTTGAAGCAAAAGAGAGCATGGTATGCAGATATTGCAAAACTCTTGCATCATAAGTTTCCATAGTAGCTCTCTCTGTGTGTGTGTGTGTGTGTGTGTGTTTCTGTTCAAGCAGTAACTCACTTTTTGCACCTTGATGCTACCATGCATTTGCTTTCAAACTAATTTCTCCTCCTTTTTCCTTCATCTCGATAACAAATCGCTTCTGTTCCTGCGATAGCTGTTAATACATTAAAACGATGAGTTCTCATTCATCTGGCACTTCTCTGTTACATGAGAAACTGTGGCAGATGAGCTGAGGTGCTTCTCTTGTAGCCTACAGTGAATCACCAAGTTTAATGTCCGAAAACCTACAGGAGGGGTGAAAAAAAGAATTAAAAAAATAAGTGGCCACTTTAATAGGAATAGTTCTCCAGTCAGTTGGACAATGATGGAAAATGTTTGAAGGATCGATTTTAGATGGGCTGATTGGAGTATTTCAGGAACTCCTGGGCTGGTCCAGCTGAATGTTCTAGCCTCTAGGAAGTACCGTAATGTAAATAACTACTTCTGTGGTGAGCAGAATAGCATCTCAGAATGTGCAACACAGCAAAGAGGTCAGATTGACATCAGCTTCCTCTCATGGCAGCAAGGAACATCATTTATTTATGTATACAACTTAGTTAGCTGTGTTATTTTAACCAGTTCAAATGTTTTTTTTGATGTTAAAGAAAACTGTAAATACTGGTCTTAAGAAACCTGGGAATAAAGCAGCAGTAACACGTATGAGATGTAACTGAAACGATAAAACAGCGACAAAATGTGGGCGTGTCCAGAAAGTACAGAGCGAGTACCAATGAGCGTGTAGACGGTAGAGAGGACATGATACTTGACAGAGAGCACATGCCGCTGCTCATATCTCACATGATATGTTGCAGATAAACACCAAATCTTCCTCCACAGGCTAAAGCTCCACCCACTGAGACATATTATTACTATGGCAACCAGAACCGTGACACTGTGTGACCTAGCACAAGGCTTTTCCACCAGTGATAAAGGATGGAATCATATACAGTGTATTAATTCTAGAGTATAGTAATGCTCCATCTTAATGCTAGATAAGATTTCGTCTTATTCTAAAGTGTATATTAGAAGCAGATCCTGGTGGAGCAGGTTGTCGCTTCTCCTGGTGTGACTACACCGTAAGTTTCCTTTCTGAAAGCAGATTTGTAAAAGGTCTTTGAAGGTCTTTTGAGAGAACAGCAGTGGATTGTGTGTAGAGCCACTGAGGAGATTATACAGCAGCTCTGATCACTAAACTGAGCAGGGTTTTCTTCGCCGTTCATCAGGATTAGCATCACAAACACCTCGCTAATATTTGGCACTGCATCTGCAGCTATGAATTTACATATAACCTTAACGTCGTGTCATCAGAAGGCAGTAGACATGAGACTGTAGAGCTGATGTAAATGTTACGGTCAGCAGGTAAACGCCACGTGAAGGGTGTAGTAAAGGTTCACGGTTAAAATCACAGTGAAATTGGTGTAATATCAGACGTCGCGTAACCTGTAATTCATTTTCATATCAATTATATGTGAAAATATATTTTAATTATTATGCAAATGAACGTTCACAACCTGCAATTAATTCCTAAATGGTTCATATCTAAACAAATCACCAATGCAAAAGTTTTGGCACCCCCTTTTGGACCCATCGCGTACGACTTCACTCCAGAATTCACGGAAGAAAGCGCAGCTGCTTGGCTCGACTGTTTTCAGCCTGATAACGCAGAGCAGGCTTTTAATCAGATGCCTGGCGGAAATGGCGGAGAAGGAAATGAAAACCAGGAGCTCTTTTCTTGTGTGTCAGCCGCCCTGGGCGTTCACCTGAGGTTAAAAGGAGTAAATTTAGCCTGGCAATTAAGAGCAATTAGCTGCCGAGAGACCTGCAGAGCTTTTGGCGTGTAAAGTGCGCAGCTGAGAGAGTGCGGATAATGAAACGGAAACACGTTAGGCACGTGTGTGTGTGTGTGTGTGTGTATTGCTTGGTAAAGATTAAGCCTTAGACTATTTTTTTAAATATTGCTGCATTAGTGAGAGAAAGTGAGAGATAGACTTGTGTGTGTGTGTGTCTGTGTCTGTGTGTGAGGTGAAGAGCCGGAATCAAAAGCCAGACGTGCGTAATGAAGGGTGTGATTATTTCCCCTGTGTCAGATTCGTGTCCCTCAGTTCTCCTCTAATGAACTCCATTAAACAGGGGTTCTGTCCCACAGCCTGCATGATTAAATGGGCCATTCCACATCAGGACCACGGATCTCAGTGATGTCAGAGCTAGGGCTTTAAATAAAAAAAAAAAAAACACCTCATACATAAAAAGAACGCTGTGTTCTTTTTCTAATGGTGATTAAATACATTCGAAAATTTCACCTTTATACACACCTTTAGACGCTGCAACTCATCAGTGAACTTATGAAGACTTCAGCAGGATGAACTTCAGTGAGTTATTAGTTCCTCAGGACATCTTGGTTGCACAAGTCCACATGATTAATGTTAGATACACCGACCAGGCATAACATGATGACCACCAACCTTCCATCCCCACATGCATTAATGAGCCTTGGCCACTTATGACCCTGTCACCGGTTCACCACTGTTCCTTCCTTGGACCACTTTTGATAGATACTGACCACTGCAGACCGGGAACACCCCACAAGAGCTGCAGTTATGGAGATGCTCCGATCCAGTGGTCTATCCACCATCACAATATGGCCCTTCGTCAAACTCTCTCAAATCTTTACGCTTGTCCATTTTTCCTGCTTCTCACACCTCAACTTTGAGGACAAAATGTTCACTTGCTGCCTAATATATCCCACCCACTAACAGGTGCCATGATGAGATCATCAGTGTTATTAACTTCACCTCTCAGGGGTCATAATGTTATGGCTGACCGGTGTATATATTAATTTAATTTTAAACTTTAATCTATATTTCTTTATTTCTGTAAAGTGAGACAATGTCCATTGTTAAAAGCGCTTTATAAATGAATTGAATTGAATCTGAAGTGCTGGTGATGACACAGACATGAAGATCTCTCGAATTCTTGGATTTTAAAACAATAATATTTGATCTCATTTATTTATCCCAGCTTTTTGCTCTCTATGCAGGAAAAGTGGCCTAAATGTGTATGTATTTCATACATGACATAAATTTGTATACAAAAATTTGAATATACAGTGACTTGCAAAAGTACTCACCCCCACACACACACACTGAAATACTGGAATGAGAAACATGCATATTCTTCCTGTTAGTGTTTGTAGGTAAAAATGATGTTGCCTTTCAGTCAAAGATGAGAAAAAACAACTGAAGAATGCTGCTTTGCATAAGTATTCACACCCTCACACCCATATACACAGTTTATTGTGTAAAGCATGCGTGTGTGCATGGTTTAAAGAAAAACCTGACCGCATGCTTGAGGCTAAATGTAGTTCCCTCCAAAACGTATTGGAATGCCAAAGCTATAGATATGTCTTGATCCTAAACCCAGATGTCTTTAGTGTTTAGGGGGGAAAAAATTAAGGAAATAAATAAATAACGAAGTAGTGTTGCTGTTTCAATACTTTCGGAGGATACTGTATTGTAGTGACAGAACTGTCAGAACTTGCCAGTCTTTGCCCCACCTCGCAACCTAGAGCACTTAAAGGATCTGCTGCTTCGGGCCTGGTGCCAGACACCACACCTTCAGAGCTCTTGTGGAGTCCAGGCCTCAAAAAACGCTTCAGAGCTGTTTTTATGAAACAAAAGGTAACACCACCATATTCTGCAGGTGGTTTTAATGTTATGGCTGATTGAATATGGTACATTGAAGAGAATATTATTTGGGATTCTGCCCAATCGTGTAGCAAACAAGGAAAAATAGATCCATAAAACCAGTTCCGAAACAGTTTAAGGCAGATTATTTTGAGGTATCGAAGTACGGATATCTAGCAAAGTATCAGCTAGAAGGAAACATTGACGTTTATGATAATTGAATTTCTTCGTGTAAGAAAGTGAAATAATGAATTTCTGTGGCACATGCTACTGATAAATGTGTTCTGTCTGGGGCTGATCAGCTATTAATACTCCTTATATATGAATTTGATTTATTTTGTTGTTATTGCCTAAATAGAGTTGTTGCGTTTAAGGAGAATAGAGTAGAGTGTAATAATATTAGCAGCTGTAGTCATGAGCTGCTGGATGGCAGTGGCAGCCTCGAAAGCTCTGCTGGATGGCAGGTTTTTAGGTGGTTCTCGATAATAAATCCCACATCTCACAGTACGGTATAATCACTTCACAAATCATGCTCTGTAAAACGACTTGTTGTTCCCAAGTCATATTAAGGATTTGATCAAAATGAACAAATCGCTCTGTAAAACGACTTGTTGTTCCCGAGTCATTTTAAGGATTCATTCAAAATGTACGAATCATTCTGTAAAACGACTTGTTCCTGAGTCACATTAAGGATTTGTTCGAAATGAACGAATCGCTCTCTGAGATGACTTGTTGTTCCTGAGTCATATTAAGGATTCGTTCAAAATTAACGAATTGCTCTGCAAAACGACTCATTGATTCTGAGTCATATTAAGGATTCGTTCAATATGAATGAATCGCTTTGTAAAACGCCTTGTTGTTCCTGAGTCATATTAAGGATTCGTTTAAAATGAATGAATCACTCTGTAAAACGACTTGTTCCCGAGTCATATTAAGGATTTATTCAAAATGAACAAATCTCTCTCTGAGACAGCTCGTTGTTCCCGAGTCATGTTAAAGATTTGTTCAAAATGAACAAATCACTTTGAGACGACTCGTTGTTCCTGAGTCATATTAAGGATTTGTTTAAGATGAACAAAATGATCACTTTTTAAAATGGCTTGTTGTTCCCGAGTCATATTAAGGATTTGCTTTTAGCAATGGACATTGTCAATGGACAAAGCAGAATATGTTAAATAGAAATTTAGATCTATCTTTCTAATTTCCCTCGTGCTCAGTAGACAGAGGTTAGAGTTTATTTCCTTTTTCTTTTTTTTGGTCACAGAATTAGCATTTTATAGCAGCATTACAGCAGATGGTCAGTGAAGTCCATTTCATCATGTCTGGTCTGTCTTCTGTTGATCTCTCACAGCACACACTTCATTTTCCAGGGTTGATAAATTCTGTGCGTGTGTGTGTGTGTGTTTATTTGGTGAGTGAGGAGTCAGTACATCTATAATAGAAAAATCCGATCTCTGGTCAGATTTCTCTCTTCTTACTGGATGTCTAATGCAGTGCAGTCGCTTCACATCACATTTCCATCAGCAATTTTTCACACGGTTCTTTTTCTCTCTTTTCTTCCATTCATTTTTTCTCCCAGATTAATTCCGTTACATGTGGTTTCCGATGTAATGTAACACCAGGTTGCCCCTTTAAAAGTGATGAGGCTAGGTGCCAGCCTTGCGGCGGCGTGAGGATCTGGGCAGGATGAGGAAATGAGTGAAGCTGAAATCAGATCTGTGTGATCCTGAACAATGTGTTTTGTTTTGAAGAACTCATGGTGTAATATGTGTTGTGTTTAGGTCAGGAACGCTTCGGGAACATGACCCGAGTGTACTATAAGGAGGCAGTGGGAGCGTTCGTGGTGTTTGATGTGACCAGAAGCTCCACGTTCGAAGCCGTGACCAAGTGGAAGCACGACCTGGACAGCAAGGTGAAGCTGGCAAACGGGAACCCCATCCCCTCTGTCCTGCTGGCTAATAAATGCGACCAGAAGAAGGACGGCTCCAATAACGCCACGCTAATGGACAACTTCTGCAAGGAGGCGGGATTCCTGGGCTGGTTCGAGACATCTGCTAAGGTAACGCCTCATACACACCGTCCAGACTTTCTCTTGATGAAGCGTCTGAGTGTATGGTGGAGTAGGTCAGGGTTTCTTTCAAGGATTTAGTCGAGGGTGAAGGACCCTTCACCTACTTTGAGCGTGATCCACGCTAAGCAGATCAAAGCCTTTCCTGACGCCATGTTCAGAATTCTCCACATATTTTAAAGAATTATGCCTCAAACAGGACTTCTGTATGAAACTGTTCTCCCAGATCATAATATAATAAAACTACTCATCCTTCTCCTGTGTCCTGTTCCCTGTTCCTGTGTCCTTTTCTGGTTTCCTTTCCCTGTTTCTTTTTCCTGTGTCATTTTCACCTTTCCTTTCCCTGTTTCCTTTTCCCGTGTCCTTTTCCTGTTTCCTTTTTCATGTGTCTTTTTCCGCTTTCTTTTTCCTGTGTCCTTTTGCGGTTTTCTTTTTTCCAGTTTCCTTTCCCTGTTTCCTTTTTCCGTATCCTTTTCTTGTGTCCTTTTCCGGTTTCCTTTTTTCTGTGTCCTTTTCTGGTTTCCTTTTTTCTCTGTCCTTTCCGGTTATCTTTTTCCTGTGTCCTTTTGCGGTTTTCTTTTTTTCTGTGTCCTTTTCCTGTTTCCTTTTTTCTGTCCTTTTCCTGTGTCCTTTTCCTGTTTCCTTTTCCTGTCGTTGTCTGGGTGAAACCTGTGGAGGATCACAAGCGAGTGTTTCTCTTTCATCAGTGAGCGTCATTCCATCACCTAATAGTTAATCTTCTGTGTGTGTGTGTGTGTGCGCACATGAGTGCGTGAGTGTGTGTGTGTGCTTGTGAGGGTGTGTGTGTTTGAAAGTGTGTGTGTTTGCACGAGTGTGTGTGTGCACGATTGTGTTATCTAGTGTGAGTGACTGTGTGAGCAAATGTGTGTGTATGAGCAAGCGAGAGTGTGTGTGTGTGTGTGTGTGTGAGAGAGAGAGAGAGAGAGAGAGAGAGAGAGATTGAGTGTGAATGTGTTTGTATGAGCATGTATGAGTGTTTGTGAGAGACAGAGAGATTGTGTGTGTGTATGAGAACGATTGCGTTATCTAGTGTGAGTGACTGTGAGCAATTGTGTGTGTATGAGCAAGCGAGAGTGTGTGTGTGTGTGTGTGAGAGAGAGAGAGATTGAGTGTGAGTGTGTTTGTATGAGCATGTATGAGTGTTTGTGAGAGACAGAGAGATAGTGTGTGTGTGTGTGAGAACGATTGTGTTATCTAGTGTGAGTGATTGTGTGTGAGCAAATGTGTGTGTATGAGCCTGCGCGCATGTGTCTGTGTGTGTGTATGTATGTATATGAGTGAGTGTGTTTGTGAGAGACAAAGTGTGTGTGTGTATGAGCGTATGGGTGTGTGTGTGTGTGTGTGTATGTGTATGTATGCGTGTGTGTATGTGTATGTATGCGTGTGTGTGTGTGCATGTGCATGCGTGTGTGTGTGTGTGTGCGCCTCTCCTTGTTACTCCCACAGACACATGACACACACACATGAGTGTGTGTGTTTTGATCAGCTCAGTGTGTAATCACCAGCACATTGACCTTGCATGTCTAACATCCTGTACACGGATCAGCCGAGGTCCGAGTGTGAGTGTGGAGCTTCACATGACTTCACATGTCTGTTTGTGTGTGTGTGTGTGTGTGTGTGTAGCTGTTTGACAGAAGGTGTCTCATCACCCAGTCTGCATAAGCACATGCTTTGTGAGCTAAATCTATCCACTGATGTCTGGTGGGAAGCTCCAGCACCTGTCACCTGTGTGTGTGTGTGTGTGTACAGATGTGTCATTCCTCATTTATCAGGACCTCCTTGTGTTCTACAAAGCCTCATGTGTTGCATCTCTTTCTCTCGGATTTCCTCTCCAGGGACCTCAGCTGGCTTATTTAGTTGTGTTAGTTTCGCTCGTTTTTCCCGATTAGCATAGAGAGGGATCGCGGCGGCGAGCTAAACGGGCAGAATGAAAAGTGAGGAGAGATCGTATACACAGCGCAGGTGTGGCTTCGGCGTCAGAGTTGAGACAGTGGAAGAGCAGGCGGAAATTTTCTTCCCTCGAGGGTTTATTCGTTGCAGTCTCGGCGTTTACTGTAGGTGTGTGTAAGCAGGTCGATTTCACAGAACTGAAACACAGATACACACGCATGCGCGGGGTTTGGTTTCTTAACGAGTTGTGTGGAAAGGACAAACTTTCTCCCCCGTGTGTGGTATTCGAAGTGCCCACGCTGACTGGGACATCATGTTCCGTTAGGAGCAACGGTGATGGTGACGATGTGGGCTTGTCGCCATGGTAACACACTTTAGTAATCCATCCTTGGGTAATGCTCCAAGGAAATCAGAGGTCACATGGTGCACTGCTGGTCAATCTGAGTGGAGACGCTGAAAAAGACTCCTGTTAATCCGGAGGGGTGTGTGTGTGTGTGTGGTTTAAGTGGGGTTTGAGCTAAAAACCTTTGACCTTGGTTCGTCAGAGTCGCTCAGGCGCTGTTTTGCCTTCAGGATTCCATCCACTGTGACATCCATATATACTGTACAGCTCCATTAACACTATCTTATGTCTCTCTGTGTGTGTGTGTGTGTGAGTGAGTGAGTGAGTGAGTGAGTGAGTGAGTGAGTGAGTGAGTGAGTGAGTGAGTGAGTGAGTGAGTGAGTGAGTGAGTGAGTGAGTGAGTGAGTGAGTGAGAGAGAGAGAGCAAGCAAGCAAGCAAGTATGCACACATAACTGTGTGTGTTTGAGAGAGAGAGAAAGAGAGAGCATGGATGCGTATAACTGTGTGTGTGTGTGTATTAAGGGTTGTGCTTGTGTGATGTTAGTGTGTGTTAGTGTGTGTGGATGACAGACTGTGTGTGTTTGAGTGTGTAGTACGTGTGTGATGTGAGTGTGGTGTGTGTGATGTGTGTGTGTGTGTGTGTGTGTGTGTGATGAATGTGTGTGTGTATATGTGTGATGAGTATATGGTGAGTGTGTGATGAGTGTGAGGTATGTCTGTGTGTGTGATGTGCGAGGTGTGTGATGTGTGTGTGTGTTTTTCATTTATCCATTCCTCCTTCTCTCTCTTCCTTCCCTGTTACTGCAGACATGTGATGTTCACTGAAGTCAGATCTGATTTAGAAAAGCGTTTAGAGAAATCTGATCTCTGTGAGGAGAACATCGTGGGCTTTTTATTCCAGGAGCCGGACATCATCTGTCTTTTCTGTTTTTTGTTATTTTAACATCAGACATAGAATTACGAAGAAAAGAACGAAGCTCCCGAAAGAACATCTGCTAAAAAAAATAATAAATAAAAAAGTACATAATAATAAAAAAATAAAACAAAAAAAAAAGTGAATGCTAAATTTTCATGATTTATTTATTTTTTTTAAGTAAGTGTGTATGGTGTGTATGGGGCGGTACATTGCTGAAAACCCATTACACCATGCTGTTTTAATTTATTTTATTTTTTTCTGATTTTTCTTCTTCTTTTGCTAAAATGGTCAATTAAAAACATTATTTAAAAAAAACCTTTTTGTAAGAAAAAATGTGGAATTTCTTAAGTTTTTTTTTTTTTGCCCATAAGGACATGGTGTAGTGTCCTTTATTCATGAATCATCATGTGTGGACTTGTGCTTTCTTTAAATAAAAATATCTCATGAAAATAGACAAATGCATATGTACACAAATAAATAATTAAATAAATAAGTACTTAAATAAAAAAAATACATAATTAAATAAATATGTACATGAATAAATAAATAGATAGATAAATACATAAATAAATAAGTATATAAATAAATAAACACAAATACATGTACAAGTACATGAATAAATAAGTACATAAGTAAATAAATAAATACATGAATAAATAAGTAAATAAATAAATACATAAATAAATAAATACATATATAAATAAATAAAAGAATAAATTTAAAAAGTGTACATTTAATAATATAGTAATTTCCTTTGGAAAAAAAATATTACACCATGTCATTTTTTTTTTCCAGAAAAAATAAAATTGTATGAAAACCCATAAATTTCTAAAAAAAAAAACAATTTCACTAGATAATTTTTCACAAGATTTTTTTTATTTATTTTTTTTAAGGAACGGGACATGTTGTAATGTTTATAATGTAATTATCACATACTCTCCCACCACATAGTAACACACACACAAACAATGTGTGTAAGTAAGTTCAAATCCCAGGTCCACCAAGCTGCCACTGCCGGGCCCCTGAGCAAGGCCCTTAACCCTCAATTGCTCAAAGAATGAGATAAAAAAGTAATTCTTTCACGATCTTCTGAATACTGTAAAAGTAACCAACACCCTTTTGTGTGTGTGCTATTTTTCACAATTTTTTTGGTGTATGTTTTTATTTATATTTTCCAAAAAAGTTGTGTAGAACATTCGAGACACCATGTTCTTCTCTATGTTTTTCTCTATGTTCTTCTCCACGTTGTTCTCCACGTTTTTCTCCAGGTTTTTCTCCAGGTTTTTCTCCAGGTTTTTCTCCATGTTCTTCTCCACGTTTCTCTCCATGTTTTTCTCCAGGTTTATCTCCATGTTTCTTTGTTCTGCAGGATAACATTAACGTGGACGAGGCAGCACGCTTCCTGGTGGAACACATCCTCCTGAACGATAAAGGCGTTCCGTACGAAGAGAGCAACGGCGACCGGATCAAGCTGGACCAAGAGGCTGTGCTGGCGGAGAGCAAGTCAGGCTGCTGCTAGCGTCCAGCCTTCATCTGTCCATTCACCTGCCATAAAGGAGGGGTTCTTGGCTAGGGACAGAGACCCAAAACCCCACCATTATGTCCACTACTTCCTGATTCACGAGAACGTACAAGGAAACCATAGCCATGAAGATTCATCTCTCTCTCTCTCTCTCTCTCTCTCTCTGTCTCTGTCTCTGTCTGTCTGTCTGTCTCCCCCCACCCACCCCCCTCTCTCTCTGACTCAACACAGTTCAAGATGTTTTATATTTCTAGTCTTCCACAGTGTCAGGTGTCTTGGCATATTTGTCGTCATCTTGAGAATAAATAACCCTATGGGTGTTATAGGAGGCTGGACCAAGTACATGTTTATTATACACAAATTAAGACTTTTTTTTTTTTTTTATTTAAATCAGAAAAGAAAAATTCTCATTTTGAGCACTAGCATGCTTAAAAAAAGAAGTTGTTAAGGAATCTGTATCTAAAACAAACAAAAAAAGGATTGATGTTAACTTTACAGTTATTATATTTTTTCCCTCCCTATTTTTCTGCCTCATTTTTTCAGTCCAGAGCTTGTGTCTCTGGAGATGGACATGCAGAGGGTCAATGGACTTTCTGGACAGAAACCGTGCAGAGGGACATAGGAATATGTTTGTCTGAGTTCTGACAGGTGTGAAATATGTGAAGTGGTACAGAAGTGTTAGAGTTTACCTCTGGATGTTTAGAGACTCATCGAGGGAGGAGTGCGGGGCGTGAGGAGTGCGGGGCGTGAGGAGTGCGGGGCGTGAGGAGTGCGGGGCGTGAGGAGTGTGAGAAAGTGTTTTAAATACGCTGGATTCAACCTCGAAGCACAATAAAAATTTTAAAATAAAATTTGGTCAATTGTCCAATTTGTCTCTGTTGGCATGGCGATGGTGTGTCTTATACATTTGAAGTATTACACACACACACACTCACTAACACACTCACTCACACTATCATACAAACACACACACACTTGCTCACACACTCGCTCATCCACACACACTAAAACACACTAACACACTCATTCACACACATCATTAACATACTCACTCGCAGACTATCATACACACACTAACAAACTCGCTCACACACTGTCACACACACATTAACTAACACACTAGAGGTCCAGGGTTGGTCAGTATCATGTATTCTGCTGATAATGGGGATATTTAGACCTCCTCCACATGAACCTGATTATTTATTAGACTAGACTCTGTATTTAAACCCAGTTAGTATCTGAACCTGACCAGGGCTTCATTTAACTGTGTGATATTTTGTACCGTATTGAGGTCATGTGCTGCTCAGAAACACACACAACATGCTGGACTGCCCAGTTCCTGTCCTCTGTACAGCTCAACCCACCCCCCACCACCCCCATGACAGTGCTGTTTATTTTCAGGTGATTTCTCATGTTAATTTGCGTCGGTTAATGTGTCCTTTTGGCATTTTTACGTGTTAATTGCAAAGGGAAGGAACTTTACACGACCGCTTCATTGTAACCAACCTTCAGTGATCAACATAGCAGGTCTTTGATTTCCTTGGTGAGGTGTTTCCCAGGACACCAGGAACAACACGGGTGATAACTGGCCACAAGGGGATAGTCCAGTCTGTACATTACTATTAGGATAAAACTGCCATGAGGAGCTTTGTTGTTGTTTTTCACATTGCTTTACAGATTCAACAATTTAAGCAAGCTCTAGCAAAAGAGTATAAATTTAAGGTTTGAACATTTGGTCAAAAGTTTGCAGACACCATTCTATAACTTTGTGCATGCAATTCTATTGCAGACACTCGCTTCTATAACTTCTATAACCATTCTTCTCTGAAGGTTCTGCACTAGATGTTGTGGTGATTCATTCAGCTACAAGAGCATTAGTGAGATCAGACTCTGATGCCGAGGAGCATTAGTGAGATCAGACTCTGATGTTGGGATGTTGAGGAGACTCCAGTTCCAGTTCATCCCAGTGGGGTTTAGTCAGAGTCAGGGCTCTGTGCAGGACACTCTAGTTCTTCACTCCAACCTTCATGTCCTCATGAAGCTGCTTTGTCATGCTGGAGCAGGGTTTGTAGCTGCACTGAACCCTACAGCATACAGAGACGTTCTATGCCACCGTGTGCTTAAATATTTATTGCAACAGAATCGCATACTGTATGTGTGTGATGGTCAGGGTGCACAAACCTTTTTGTCCATTCATTATAGTGGATTGGATTCCTTATTTTATACGCAAAGCACTGTCCACACGTGTCCTTCAAGATTTCGTTCTGACCAACAGGTTGTGTCAGTGATTGATATTAATACTACTACTACTACTACTACTACTAATAATAAATCTGTTTGAATTGGGAGACCTTTAAGGATTTAAGAATCAGTACTAATGCCTGTGTGTGAATATACACTGATCAGGACTAACATTCTGGGAAGTGCCAGGTGAAGCGAATAACACTGATGATCTCCTCATCATGGCACCTGTTAGTGGGTGGGATATATTAGGCAGCAAGTGAACATTTTGTCCTCAAAGTTGATGTGTTAGAAGCAGGAAAAATGGACAAGTGTAAGGATTTGAGCGAGTTTGACGAAGGGCCAAATTGTGATGGCTAGACCACTGGATCAGAGCATCTCCAAAACTGCAGCTCTTGTGGGGTGTTCCCAGTCTGCAGTGGTCAGTATCTATCAAAAGTGGTCCATAGACGGAACAGTGGTGAACCGGTGACGGTCATGGGCGGTCAAGGCTCATTAATGTACATGGGGAGCAAAGGCTGGCCCGTGTGATCCGATCCAACAGACGAGCTACTGTTGCTCACATTGCTGAAGAAGTTAATGTTGGTTCTGATAGAAAGGGTTCAGTATACACAGTGCAGGACGGGTTGTTTTGGCAGCAAAAGAGGGACCAACACAATATTATATAGGCAGGTGGTCATAATGTTATGCCAGTGTCTGCTGATTTTGTGTCTTTTTTGCATTAAACTTATTGAATTGGTGCAACCACAATCACATGATTTTTTTTATTCCTACCAGTAAAAAAAAAAAAAAAAAAAACATTCGTCATATAATGACTTTTTATTAGCTGTGATCATGTTCGACGCACGTGCATCACGGACGGTTCGGTCTGGAAGTGCGTGGTGATGACGTCACACGACGCGCCTCGAACCCAGATCTGCGGAAAATCTGCTGTAATTTGTTTGTTTTATTTAAAAAAAAAAAAAAAGCCCCAAGCTCTTTTTAAATATCGCCGAGTTTGCTTGATTGTGGGTTTATTTCCTCGATCGAAAAAAATGACGGAATCCCGGAAGAGGAACTGATTATTGATTGCTTAAAAAATATTATAATTATATTGCATTAACAGGCAATAAATAAGACTTGTTCTCTCTCTCTCTCTCTCTCTCGCATATAATACACACACACACACACACACACACATACACACACGCCTCTTTTGGGACTCGGCTAATGAATACAGCCTGCTCGGTCCGATGCAGTGTCGTTGCCTAGCAACAGAAGAAAACAGGTTAGACTTTTCTGCGCTCTAACTTCATTGTTTCACAAAGCTTTACAAACACAACCACAATGTCGAAGCCATCACTAAAGAAAAGAGACTCAACATCCAGCCGTGACCTTTCATCTAAAGAACAGTCACCTACTAAAGAGTAAGTTAAAAACAACAACAACCGCATTTTTAATGGTGCCTCGTGCTGTTCTTCCCTTTGCTTGCTGCAGTGGAATACATTCATCACTGAGCTACTTCACACTTTAAACTCATTAGTAACTCGAATTATCTTCACTTCTTATTAATGATCTTTAAATAGATTGAACTACTGACTATAATGGCTCTGTATGAGTAACTAATGCGCTGGCTGTAGGGTCTCCTCGCTGGTCTCTGGGGTTTCTGGGAGCTTCTCAGGAGAGCTTTGGAGGAGCTGTGTTCCCATCTGGCCCGAATGGAACGAGACCGAAGTCAGTGCCGAGAAATGGGACGCTGCCAGAGGGGTAAAAGAGGGCAAGGCTAGGAAGAGCCCTCTGACTGTGAGTGTCTGTGTCAGTGATGTGTTGAAAACATAATAAGAAATATACATTTATACACTATATTGCCGAAAGTTTTGGGACGTCTGCCTTTACATGCACATGAATGTAATATGGAGTTGTCCCACCCTTTGCAGCTAGAACAGCTTCAACTCTTCTGGGAAGGCTTTCCACAAGGTTTAGGAGTGTGTTTATGGGAATTTTGACCATTCCTCTAGAAAAAGTGCATGTGAGGTCAGGCACTGATGTTGGATGAGAAGGTCTGGCTCGCAGTCTCCGCTCTAATTCATCCCAAAGGTGTTCTATGGGATTGAGGTCAGGACTCTGTGCAGGCCAGTCAAGTTCCTCCACACCAAACTCACTCATCCATGTCTTTATGGACCTTGCTTTGTGTACTGGTGTGCAGTCATGTTGGAACAGGAAGGGATCATCCCCAAACTGTTCCCACAAAGAGCATGAAATTGTCCAAAATGTCTTGGTATGAAGCTGAAGCATTAAGAGTTCCTTTCACTGGAACTAAGGGGCCGAGCCCAAGCCCTGAAAAACAACACCTGAATTCATTGATTTGGAGGGGTGTCCCAAAACTTTTGGCAATACAGTGTATCTGTCTCTTATTGTGTTTCTTATTGTAACTTATACAACTAATTTCAGACTCTTAATATTCAGTACGTCCCCATTTTGCTTTATGGACACTCCAACTAGAACAGACTCCAGAAGTTAAGATCAATTTTTAGCCCAAGTATCTGATCAAATGCGATTAGACATGAGGAAAATCCGATCTTTTTTATGAGGCATGCATTAACACACTTGATATCACATGTAAAGACATACTGAACATTAATTTTCTTTATTTGTAATATTTATTTAAAAAATTTTGCATGTTGAAGATGTAAAATGGTTTTATGCTTGTCAGTTGTTCTTTAGATCTGAGAGTTTAGTTTCTGACCACAGGACTGGTGATGGATATTTTGGATGATGGATTATTGATGACCTAAGCTCTAAATCTAAGAGTCAGTGCTTTGACACACAATCACATCTTGAGCTGGTGTTTGAGTGATATCTGACAGGTGGCAGTTTGAAAATGATTCAGTTTGTGTGGATAATAACATGTTTTACTAAAGTCTCTGAAAACTAGATAACATCCATTATCTAGTTAAATTGTCTTTATTATTGTCACATATACATTACTGCACAGTGAAATTCTTTCTTTGCATATCCCATCCTTCGGGGTTGGGGTCAGAGCGCACGGTCAGCCATGATGCAACACTCTTGGAGCAGTGTGGGTTTGGGGCCTTGCTCAAGGGACCAATGGTGGCAGCTTGGCAGTGCTGAGGCTTGAACCCTGCACTTGACTTACCAACACCCTCTTAGCTAGCTTCCTAACTCCTACCTTCACTGCCAGATGTGGTGTTTAACACCTGGCTCATGGTCATGAGGATCCAGCTGAGAAGGTGTTCAGAGATAATCACCGTGCTCACACCACTAGAAAGAGTGACGTGGACCAGTTTTGTGGTGATGCTCAGGTAGCTGCAAGACGTGAGGATGAAACTCCGTATGAATTGGTACATCCAGGCTGTGATGGTGTCCTGCATCACCCGATCATGGGAGCATTGCCTTGTCTTTGCTCTGAGACCGATAAATGACCGGTCTGATGAAGGAGTAGCAGTGAACTCATCTGGTTGACACATCTGACTGAAATAACCTCATGTTCAGGATAATTTTTATTTTTTATTACACGTACAGTTGGAAATTTGAGTTTGAATTAGAATTTGTGGCATGCTCCTGGCCTTCAAGGGTCACACCTCGATGTTAATCTATGAGCAGGATGAGAGGTAACCATGAGGAATGTTAGGAACCAGCGTCTCTCTGAATTAGTGAAACAGACAAAGAACTAGGTTTGAGAGTCAGAGGATTCTCTTATCTGCCTTGTGTTCGAGTTCCAGCTTGGTCTGTGTGTTGGTCATGTCATGGGTCAATAAATCAATAAAGCAATAAAGAACATTTTTAAACACCGGTCTGGAATCACAGCATAGATTATAGACTTTCAGCAGCACTTCAAGTCCACTTGTATTGTAAAGTGAAGTGTGTGAGATGTGGGCGGTCCATGGGCACGGGCCGAATGAAATGACTGTATGAGCGACCTGTTGTTTTGTTTTGTTTTGTATAGATGAACTAAACTAGATGATAAGTGTAGGATGTAGGTGAACCTTATATACAGCGCTAGACACTAGAGTTATACAAGCTTTCTTTCATTTCCTCTTCCTCTTTGGCTAAATAATCCACCAAATAATTTTTATTCTCAGCAATTCTTTGAAGACCCAGAAGGAATGGTTAAGATCCCAGCATCTTTGAACGTTCACACCTGGAAACGGCCCTCAGAGCACATCATGAACAAGGTAAGAGCCAGACAGCTGGAGTGACTGTTCCTACAGTCCAGCATTGAAAACAAGTCAAGAGCAGCAATCTGCACTGGTGTATCCTTTAGAAACGTATCCTAAAGGCATCACGAAAGATTTCAGCTCCAGTTACACATACACATCTATCTTATTTTTATTTCGATGAAAAAACATGGGCTCTGTTTGTCTCCTGAGTTGCAGCGAAACCTCCTCATCGTCCGTGTGGTTCAAGGAGACTACAAAGCAACTGATCGTGTGACCGTGTGATATTTTTATGCAAAAAGCAAACACAGTTTGGTGCACCGAGACCATCAGCTCATCTTTTTGCTCGTTCTTCTATGTGTGAAAGGTTTAATTGAGGAAATGCACCGGAGGTCAGCCTCCGCTTCCATTTCCATGCCGACAACCGGCAGAGGAGACAGAACGCAGACTTTAATTCACATTTGATTAGGGAGCTTTTAGAGTCCATTAACGGATCATAATCAAGCACTGTTTCTTCAGCGATGGGTCAGCATCGTTGTGTGTGAGAGAGAGAGCAGAATAAATCTTCCTGTTAGATATATCAGTTTATACATGCTAATTTCCCAACCTTTATGTTTTTGTATCTTTTGTATCAGCTAATTTATTTTATCATCTAATTCCAGGCTCCGGTTGTGGTAGAAAATGAATCGACGTTTGATCTCATTTCCGCTAATGAGCATTTGCTGTCCAGTGAAGTAAGTTTTGCCACAAACATAACCAAAATGTTGCATTCAACACTCTGATTGATCATCTGCTCATCACAAAGCTATCGTCAACAGAAATGATTTGCTAGCCAAGCTGGATCTCGGCCAAAAACAGTGATGCATAGCGAGAGAAAGTGCTTCTCACGCTTCCTTCTGTTCTTCATCTCATCTCTCAGCTCATGCGCCGGATCATCAGTGAGATCTACATTGTGTGGCAAGAGTTCAGCAGACAGACAGGAGATGACAACCAGCTCTGGGAGGAAACCTGGAGACCCTGGGATCACATCTACTCCCTGTGTAAAGCAACCAAGGATCATGTGCCTCTTTACAACGTCTACGGGAAATACGTGGTCCGGCTCTACTGGATGGTGGGATCATGTTTAATTACAAAAAAGGCTTTAGTAAGAGAAAAAAAACATCCATACACCAAAAGTATGTCCACCCCTAACCATCACACCCATATATGGCTCTTCCCCCAATATTCCATTTCCATTTCCTTCAATGGAACTACAAACCCTGCTCCAGCATGAAAACACAAAGCCATGGCGTGGAAGATCTCTGTCCTGCACAGAGCCCTGACTCTGACTCACTCAACCCCACTGGGATGAACTGGAACATCCCAACATCAGAGTCTGATCTCACTAATGATCTTCTAGCTGAATGAATCCCCACAAGCCACCTTCTAACATCTAGTGGAGAACCTTCCAGAAGGGAGGTTGAGGTTATTCCACTTTATATTTAGGAAGAGAGCAAGAGAGAAGAACACATCTAGAACGAGATGAAGATATGGGTGTGATGATCAGGGGTGCACATACATTTGGTCACCTAGGGGTATATTAGGATTAGTTTAAATCCTGTAAGCAGTAGTGAGATTTTTTTTTTTTTAGAGATCCACTTCATTTAATTCATTTAAAAGAAAAGTGTTCAGCTTCCTCCGCTGTGGTGCAGCGTTAGAGAAATCCCACGCTGACCCCAGCGTGATATCGACGCCAGCTATCGGTCAGTGAAGAGTGATTAAGAGGTGAAAGCTTCCATACCTACTGGCACGGACGTCTGCTTTCTTCCTCTTTAGGACGGCCAGAGATGTCCTGCAGGCGGTGATTAAGTGAGAACACGAGCCTTAGCAGACAGCTGTGTGTGTGTGTGTGGGTGTGTGTGTGTGATGGGAATATAAATGTGTCTCTTTCTGTCCTACAGCTTCTCTCTAAACCACCACTGGCCTTCGGACTGGTCAGAATTTGTTTATCCATCGCAGACATTCACACGAAATCAAGTTCAAGCAAATTCCAAAATATTCTGAGTAGATGATGAAACGATCCAGATTATTCTGAGACGCATCGTATGACATCATCAACACGCATTTGGCCTCAGCATGATTGTAGCTCTCACAGAAAATTATTACAGATGTATCTCACTGGGAGGAGATTAAAAGAAGAATAAAAGAAGAAAAAAAATACAAAAAACTCGAACTTTACAAAAGCAGAAACGAAAGCGGATTATTCAGTGATGATTTAAGAAATAATGTTTTGAACAATCGCACAAACTGGTGATTTAGATGCATAGGTGTCAGAGAGTTTCAGCTAAATGTCTTTTCCAAAGGCCTATCTCTCTCTCTCTTTCTCTCTCTCTCTCTCTCTCTCTCGCTCTCACTATTAAAATGGAGTACACTTCAGTCAAGGACAGCACCCCTACACTAATGGACTGTGGGTATTTGAAAAAAAAGAAGAAAAAAAAACACATCTAACTCTTGACACATGGAGCTTTTCTCAGTAAAATGGAGTCCAATATGAGAGAATATTTTGTCTCAAGTGCAGTAAAAGCAGTTAAAATCACATTACAGGGCAAACTTTCACACTCCTGTCATCCAGCTGTATAAAATACCTTCGGGTTGAATATGAAATATTTATGGTACGTTATTAAAATGAGTTTTGTGTTTTGTGGTGGTTATAACAGTGTGTTTTGAGAAGTACCATGTCAACCATCACGAATATCTCGTCTCATAAGTACACACTTGTGTCTCTGTTCCAGGGCTGCTGGAGAAAGATCATTATCGATGATTCCCTGCCATTTAATGAACAAAACAATGTGCTGCTTCCTGCTACCACCGACCCATCAGAGCTCTGGCCCATGCTGCTGGCTAAAGCCATACTGAAGCTAGCTGGTACAGAGTAGGTACAAGTTCATGATTAATTCTTGACCATTTTATTCTGCTCTCATGTACAGTATTACAGTCGTATGGATGATTGTAAGTGTTCTAAAGAAGGATCTGTGAATCACTGAAGCAGGATCAGTTCATATCCTTGGTCTTTTTTTTCTTTTTTTTCTGACCGTAATTCGATTCAGATTTTTGATGCACACACTGACAGGAAGCAAAAAAAAAAAAATATTATCCAATTAGAGCGTCTCACAAACAGACATACTGACACACGCAGCATCGGTTCACCTGTGGGGGAAAACGTGTAAAGCCTGCGTCACTTAAAGACAGATGATTTGCGTTCGAGTCGATTCACCGAGAAGAGAAGCCGTGAAATGGCGCAGTTAATTAATAGCTGCTGGACTGCTTGAATGCAGAGTCCCGTGAGGCGCAATTAGTGCATCCAGCCATCTGGATTCCTGAAGAAAGAGAAGGAGAAAGGGAGCAATAGGCCACACTACATGCACACAGTCATTTGATTCCTTCACACTGTCACATAATGAAGTTGCTTGCTTCCTGTCGTGTCGCATCCAGTTGAATTTCTGTGTCTCTAACACTGTCTTGGTGGACATTAATCCATGGCCTGTTTTTTCTACTTCCTGTAGACATATAGTAAAACAAAGTGGCATAAACAAACCTTGATGTTGTTGTTATTGTGACTCTGTTTAGAGTGGTGCGAAATTCCAGCAGAGAGCTGGAAGACTTCAGCATCATCCACTGTCTGACAGGATGGATCCCGGAGTTTGTCCCTCTTAGGTAAGACTCTTCTACAGCTCGCATTATGCTAACTTGTTATTTACATTGTTAGCCATTATCCTTATGCATTATCTGCACTGTGTATACAGTTGTATAATCTAAACCATGTCACCTCCATGGACCCTGGAAGTGCTTACCTTAGTAATAATAGACTTGTGTACCAATCTGGTATGTATTCCTAGCTCAAGTCCAGTGTTCCTTGGACATGCTCTGCCCCCAGGGTAACCCCGATCAGGGTAAAGCTGAATGAACGAATAGAATACAAAACCTATCCTGGAGAGTAAATCCAGACCCCAGACAGAGAGGGTGAAAGATAGGAGATTTCTATGCATCTTATTTATCATATGCTTGTTCCTATGTGTAGAATGTGAATTATGAAGTTATTCTTGAGTGTGAGGACACACGTTTATTTAAAGGATGTGACAATGCACATTTATTTACTCCACATTATGCAGAATTCTCTAGTGGTAGAAAAGCATAATTGCATCTTAACTGATCATTAAGAGCTCCCATTTCACTCCACGTCAGAATAATTGACAGAGTAATTTAATACTCTGCGGGACTGATCAATTTCCAGCGCAAACAGCTGTGCGTATGCATGGGAGATAAATGTCAGTGTTTTGCGTGTACTGGTGCTTCTTATGCACAGAATTACAACTTCTTGTACACATGCTTTAATAGATGAGAGCCCAGGATAGCAGCGGAGGCCTGTATTTCAGAGCAGTGCTTCTAGCAGAGCTGTAATCGATGTAGTTTTACAGTTTTTTATTTCTCTTGCTGGGAGTAATGGTTTTGTGACACCGCTTTGTCTGCTAAATTGAGTAAACTGTGTAAGTGAGACTGAAACATTGCTGTACTTTCCACCTTGTTAAGCAGACATATTCCTGCCTAGGCACCTCCCCTGTGATATTGGTTAAGCAATAATGCCTGCAAAAATTGACCTCCTTTAGAGCTACTATTAATTTATCTATGCATTCCTCCATCTATCCACTCACCCACCACATCCACCTAACAAGCAAGCATTGTCCCAACCACTTAATCCATTTACCCAACCCATCCATCCACCTGACCCACCAACCAATCATACAGCCAACCCAACCAGGACAGCTAATCAACCAACACAGTGCAACACAATAACAAACATGCACTCACTCAACAAAACAAGTACTTTCCCAACCAACCACTCACCCAACTAAAGAACTACTCAACCAAGCAACCAACCATCCATTCACCCAACTACCGGATCAACCAAAACCCTAACTGAGCACTCACCCAACCAACCAACTATTTCCCCAACCACCTGAACAACCAAAACTCTAACCAACCAACCAATCATCCAACCACTCACCCAACCACCTAACCAACCAGGCAACAACCAACTATTCATTCATCCACCTAACCAATTACTCACCCATCTACCCAACCAACCAACCACTCAACCAATCACCTAATTTATCCAGTCAAAATATACATCCATCTAACACACCAACCACTCATGCATTCAACCTAACTAGGACATACCAACCAACCAACACAGTGCCCCTAACTAACCAACCAACCAACTACTTACTCATTCACCTAACCAACCAATTACTCACCCATCTACCCAACAAACCAACCAACCAACCACTCACCCAGCCCCCTGACCAATCAAAACCCCAACCATCTGACCACCTGATCACTTACCAAACCAACCAACCACTCACGTAACCACCTGACCAACCAACCTACTCCTCACTCATCCACCTAACCAACCAACCAATTACTCACCCATCTACCCAACTGACTGGGCAACCAACCACTTACCCAACCATCTAATTTAACCACCCACCCCATACATCCACCTGACACACCAACCATGCATGCATCCACCCCAACCAGGAAATACCAACCAACCATCCAACTGATCATCTAGTCTTTATGCCACCCTGCTCCTTTTTTTTCTCTGTTTTGAATTGCATATACAAGTCTCTCAGTGTATGTATGAGCATGGCTGGGTGGCTAAGACTCCTTCATGTAAAAGACCTACAGCTAGAGACTAGCAAAATTGGGGCTAATTGAGTTTTGTGAATTCCCTCTTGGACAATACAAATGAAGGAGAAAAAGATCTAGTTGGTTGTTTATTTGTCTGTAGCTCTGATCATAAAGCTGGAGCCATTGTGTACAGTACACTGCATTCAGAAACACGATATTTTCTTTTAATTGCTGTTTATTGATTAGCACAGCTAGACACGGTCCCTGTTCATTCAGCCGGTTAGCTTCGGTCATTGATCCTCTCAGCAGGACATAAATCAGATACAAAACAAGGGCTGTTCAGTTGCACTTGAACCTGAACTAATAGCTCAGGATGATTAAATACTGCAATTCTATGCTTCTTAGTCATTTAGGAAGTCATGATTAAATGTAAGTTATTGGTTTGGTTGGCAGTCCCAGGTTGGAGCGTGTAGAAGAAACATGGAAATACCTGAAAAAAGCCATTCCAACGTATGAAATAATGGAGGAGAGAACTCCATCAGTTGACCTCACTTCCATTGGGGACTCAGCAAGCGAGACGCTGTCCACAAATAACAGAAAACAGAAAGGTACTGTGGTGTGTGTGTGTGCGTGTGTTAATAATTCCTTACCAATGCTGCATGCTAAGGTGAAAGTAGGCATTTGTACTGGTATAACAACAAAGTTTTAAGGACCAACCTGCTCTTAGGCCTCGTGTCTGCTGGGTGCATCATCAGCAAATGAAAATGATCGAGTGACATAAAGAAAATATTGCAAATTTGACATTGATGTAAGAGAACATGAAGACATATCACCATGCCGTCTTGAGTTTCCTGTTGAGGGAGAGAGGATTAGCAGTGCCATATGGCTCATCTGGGTCATTAGCCTCAGTAGGTTAATGACTGAATTACAGCACGATAAAGCTGGAAGGCCTTGCTACCGAAATCTTATTCTCACTCGCTGTCTTTTTCCTCTCTCTCATGCGCGCTCGCTACCAATTAATCAGGCAAAGATTGTAACATGCTGTGGCATACATAACTTGGCACCAAGCCCTAGATCCTCCGTGCCTCAAGGAATATCTCCTCCTCACACTTGCGTACACATATAGCTCATCCTATTAATATTGCAGGAACATTTACAGTGCGTTTTCCCTTAGAACTTGAAGATTAGGTCATCTCATTAACCCTAGAACCCTGTTCCATATATTCAATTCTGTAAGGATGGGATACTATAGCTTTCTTCCTTTCTTAATTTTTTTTTTTTCGTTGTCAGTGTCATACTCACTCATCCGCCTTGTCTACAGCACCAGAACCTCGCCAGATCTTTATGAGCATGACATGTCCATAATGGATTCAGTTCAATATTCTCCCTGTTACCCTGCACTACTCACCACTCAGGTCTTAGCTTGTAAGTATAAACATTTTAAATACGTAGACATTAATCTGGAGGTCCCCCCTTTCCACTCTTCTGGACCACTTTCCACAAGGTTTTGGAGTGTTACAGTGGGAAACTCAGCCAGGAGAGCATTTGTGAGGTCAGGAACTGATGTTGGATGAGAAGATCTCCTTTCCAGTTCATCTCAAAGGTGTTCGATGAGGTTGAGGTCAGGGTTCGGTCCGAGCCAGTCAGTTTCTTCCACACCAAACTCATCCAATCATGTCGTTATCACTTGGACCTTGGGGTACAGTCATACTGGGACTCTGGGGTCTGGGTCAACCTTTAAAAAAACAGCTCCATACTATTATCCCACCTCCACTATCTAACCAAACATCCGCCAAACCCAAACTTGCCCATCAGATGTGAGAGCTGTAGGCACTTCATTACTCCATAGAACACCTTTCCACTGCTCCAGAGTCCAGTGACCATGTACTTTACACCACTCCAACTGACACTCAGCATTGTTTTTGGTGATGTGAGGCTTGCATGCTCGGTTATAGAAGCCTGTTTTTGTGCTGATATTAAAGCCAGTGAAGGTTTAGAACTCTACAGAACCAGCAGAGCATTTAGCACCTCAGGACTCCGAGACCTTAACGTGGTCTTCTGCTTTATAGCTGAGTCACTGCTGTTCCTAAACGCTTCCACTTTCCTGTAGTACCACTTACAGCTGACTGTGGAATATGTAGCAGGGATGAACAAACAGAACCATGCCTGGATTCACTGAGCTCTTCAGAACAAGCCACTTTTTTCAAAAATGTATGTAAATGCAGACTGCATGGCTAGGTGCTAGATTTCATACATTGTCCCAATACTTTTTTCCATATAGTGTATGTATATATACACATATGTCTGTGTGTGTGTGTGTCTTGAAAACATGTGATGTCATGTTTGTTCACCTCCCAAAATTTCAGAATTGCTCTGTTCCAGTACAGCATGTGCTACACTTGCGCAATTACACATATGTACAGCATATGCACCTTTCTTCCGTCTGTCTGATCTCTCTCTCTCTCTCTCTCTCATCGGTCTAGGCAGTGGACCTCCTCCTGCTCCTCAGATAGTCATTTGTGCCAGTTTCCAGCCATTGAACCTGCAGGAGAAGAAGACCTCCATGCTGGGCCAGATGGTACTTTCGAAAAGCTTTCTCACCAAAATTCCACAAATATTGAAATACATTCGGTCCACGAGAACAGACAGCTCACAGGACGCCGGCACGCAATGCTATGGCTTAGCTGCTACTTCTACGAACTAGCAGGACAAACCTTGAGCGCTAAATCAGACAAAATGATTGACTAAATAATATTAAGTTAGAATTTTTCTGGTTGAGATGCTTCTAGAAGACATAAATAGTCATGCATGTCATTTTCTGCGATACAATTGTGCATTAAACGTCGGTCTTCTCAACTCCGAGTTCAGCAAGTGACTTCAAAACAAGATGGCCGCTCGCAGCGCGAACAGCAAACTTACCTTTTAATGAGTTTTAGCTGTAGATCAGTCAACACACAGATGGATTTGTTTCATAAATCTGTAACATTCATCATAGAGAGGAGGGAGATGGATATCACTCGCTAACATCGCCGTCAGCTGGCTATTGTGTCGCTAACAAAAGTCCAACAATTTATGCTCAGAGTATTCCGAGTAAATTATGCTTAAAAAATGCTACTTCCGAGGTTCAGGGGAAATGAGAAATGTTTTATTCAATTATCCAACTGCTTTAATATTGAATAAATAAGCTAGCGATAAAAATTCATTTCATATAGTGAAAAAATCTTGAAATTCCATTTTTATGTTTGTTTGATTCCAAAAGCTTTTTGTTGTTTTTTTTTGGGAGGCATCCAAGCACATATTTATTTCTCTTTCTTTATCCTTCATCCGCTCGTCTGCTGTACCGTTCAGATCAGCGTTGGCTGTTTAACTTGTTATTAGCCATATGAATGTGTGTGTGTGTCTGTGTGTGTGTTATTCAGGCAGACGCATCACAGACACTGCAACAAAACGGGCTCTGTCAGCTCTCCAGCCACTCCATGCTGCTGACGCGTACCAGGCACTGCCCCCTGGTGGCTGATTCAAACCCACCCCCTGTGCCTTGCTCCAAACTCCTCCAGACCCCTAAAGAAATCACTATTACAGACGAACCCAAAAGTGAGGGCTTGTGTGTGTGTGTGTTGCATAGACACACTAAAGTGTCCTCCTGCAAAATTGTATAACTCTCTGTTTTATGTAGATGTCCAAGTCCAGAGGCCTGAGCTGTACATAGGCGTGGCCAGTCCTTTCATCAACATCAAGCTTGGACCTTGTAAAATGTAAGCCGTGTGTGTGTTTTAGTCACTGTTACTCACTGCGAAGCCATGATACTGTTTCTGTAATCGCTGCAGGGTGTGTATGTGTGTGTGTGTGTAGATGTATAATTGAGTTAAGTACACTTGTGTGTGTGTGTGTGTGTGGGAGGGAGGAAAGAAGGGTGTATTGTGATATCTAGACAGCTATCAAGCCTCACCGTTGATTTGTGTGTGTGTGTGTGTGTGTGTGTGTGTGATTTTACCACAGCGATTCAACTTCTTTTCTGGAGTCAGAAGAGATTGAAGGTCATGACCCCGCTCGCCATCACAATAACCGCAACTCGCCGGATAGCAGGGTGTGCTAGCATCTAGTGCTAGTGTGTGTGTGTGTGTGTGTGTGTGTAACCAAGTATGTGCCCCCTGACCATTTAACACAGTGTTCCTAGAAAGGACAAAGGGAACCAGATGTGAAAAAAAAGCAAGATCCTTAATAACAAGGCTGTTAAAGCCATGTCTGTTAAATGTTAAAGCAGCGATATGTCACTTTCTAAATCTACAGAAAGCTAGCTCTGTTATGTGTCCCGTGATTTCCGGATTGTCGATACATTTACATTTAAAGTCTTTGATTTGAAATACACAAGGCATGGATTATTTTCCTTTAACAGCACAACACTTCACTTATGTAACACCAGGTACTATATATAGTTATAAATGATCTTGAGGTTATTACTATGTCTTTGTTTTTAGTCGTTTATCCAAAAAAACTTACATGACTTTGATTTCTCACATTGTTCACTGGTCCACTAGAACAAAAAATATTTTTCATATTTCAAATCATACTATTCATCAGAAAGAAACAGATGTCTGTCTCTTTTTCTCTCTCTGTCTCTTTGTCTGTCTCTCTCTGTCTGCTTGTCTCTCTTTGTCTCTGTCTGCCTGTCTGTCTCTCTCTTTGTCTGTCTGTCTCTGTCTGTCTGTCTCTCTATCTCTTTTTGTCTGTCTCTCTATCTGTTTCTCTCTGTCTGTCGGTTTGTCTCTGTCTGTCTGTCTCTCTCTCTCTCTG
Organism: Hemibagrus wyckioides; assembly: GCF_019097595.1. Taxonomy (NCBI): domain Eukaryota; kingdom Metazoa; phylum Chordata; class Actinopteri; order Siluriformes; family Bagridae; genus Hemibagrus; species Hemibagrus wyckioides. The sequence continues at coordinate 34,105,538 of NC_080715.1, read as the reverse complement.
TCTGTCTCTTTGTCTGTGTGTATCTCTCTGTCTGTCTATCTGTCTCTCTCTCTGTCTGTCTGTCTGCCTGCCTGTCTCTGCCTGTCTGTCTGACTATCTCTGTCTGTGTCTGTCTCTCTCTCTCGCTGTCTGTCTCTCTCTCTCTGTAACTCTTTTTCTGTCTCTCTCTTTCTCTGTCTCTCTCTCTTTCTCTGTCTCTGTCTGTATCTATTTTTCTGTCTCTCTCTTGCTGTCTCTGTGTGTGTGTGTGTGTCTCTCTCTCTCTCTCTGCTGGATTGATTCTCTGAGTGTACACACACTCATGCCACAGCTGGAAGGCGGCAGTGAACCCTTCCTGCCCCTGCGACCCGTCTGTCCAGCTCCAATGTCACTACTGCACTTTTCCCCACAGCGCATGCCGAGAGAATGGAACGGAGAGTGGGAAAATCTGGTCCTGTGTGTTACGTAAAACAAAAAAAAAAACACACGGGTCACGTCCTCCTCGGTATAAAAAGCAGCACAATTATCCTGTCAGTCATTAGGGCAGATGTCTCACTGGGGGGGTTCAGGAAGGAGCGGCCCGAGTGTGTGTGTGTGTTCTGTGAGCATGGGTTTGTAATATAAAAGGAATTACATTTGCTTTAGTTATTCTAAGAATTTCAGATATGTGTCAGTACACAGTTCTCTCTTCTTTTCTCCTCTCTTCTCTTCTCTTCTCCTCTCTTCTCTTCTCTTAATCCCTCCATCCCTCCTTTTCAGACACGAGGTGACTCACAGCCCGTTTCTGACTCACTGGCACTGTCGTTCGTTAGACGCGGCACGGAGAGAACCCCTAATTGTCCTCCACATCTAAATGGCACACTGGGATGACTCCTCGGGCTTTATAAGTGGCACAAGGTTGAGGGAGATTTAAAAAAAAATGGTTTCAGCGAGACGGTTGCCATGGTGCCACCCACTTCCTTGCGGTTTAAACAAGTTGCACACTTAAGACCCAGTGAAGGAGCATTCGCTTGATGCTGCGCTAGCTTGACTTAATTAGCGGTTAAATACCGACACGCTAATCAGGCGCTACAGCTATCTGTCTATCTGTCTCTCTATCTCTTTCTGTCTCTCTGTCCCTGTCTGTCTGTCTCTCTGTCTTTCTGTCTCTCTTATTCTGTCTCTCTCTCTGTCTATCTCACTATCTCTTTCTATCTCTATCTCCTTCTGTCTGTCTCTCTAGCTGTCTCTCTGTCTCTGTCTGTCTCTCTCTCTCTCTTTCTGTCTCTCTCTCTGTCAGTCTCTCTCTCTGTCTATTTCACTATATCTTTCTGACTGTCTCTCTAGAGGTCTCTCTCTTTCTGTCTGTTTCTCTGTCTCTGTCTGTCTCTCTATCTCTTTATGTCTCTCTATCTGTCTGTCTCTCTGTCTATCTCACTATCCCTTTCTGTCTGTCTGACTGTCTGTCTGTCTCTCTCTCTCTCTCTCTCTCTCTCTCTCGCTCTTTCTTTTCTCTTTCTAATCCCAAAACCACCAACTCTGTAGACTTTAGAGTGATCTTATGATGCATAATTAATGAGTGTGTGTGTATTTATTGTCTTTTTCTTATTCAGGCCTTTAAACTACTTTCTGACTGTTTACTTTCTCATCTCCTTCCAGGTAACAGCAGAGGACGAGAGGAAAGCTGAAAGCGCCGTTAACGGTAATGCCCCTGTTCACGTACATTCATGTGCGCCTCGTTGCTCACCTGTGTCATCAGCCTGCAGTGTAGAGCTCTGACAGCACACTCCTCACACGCCCGTGGAAGCACGCTGATCTCATTAGAATGAGAATGCAATTGAGAGGCAGCTGGTAAAAAACCATCTCTCGCTCTTTTCCTCCATCTCTAAACCGAGCGCTTGCTTTGTCTGGCGCTGCTTTGTGACGAGATCGGAAAAGGAAGCAAGACGTCTGATAATTCACCACGCGGCTTTCTATCACCCTCGAGTCATTGTCGAGACGTCAGAGCGCTGATGCTAATAACTGCTTTAATGGGATATGATGGCTGGCTGAGTGCCTCTGCTATCACCATTACACACACACACTCACTCTCTCTGTTTCTCTTTCTCTCTCTCTCTCTCTCTCTCTCTGTTTCTCTCTCTCTGTTTCTCTCTCTCTGTTTCTCTGTCTCTCTCTCTCTCTCTCTGTGTCTTTCTCTTTCCCTCTCCCGACTTTCCCTTCCTCTCTCTCTCTCTCTCTCTCTCTCTCTCTCTTTCTCTGTGTGTCTCTGTCTGTCTCTCTCTCTCTTTGCCCCCCCTCCTCTCTCTCTCTGTCTTTCTCTCTATCCTGGTCTGCTAGTCTTTTTCTTTTTAAATAGCCTTGCACAAACAGACAGATACCCACCCACTAACACACACACACACACACACATTATCGTTTCTATCTCTCTGATCGTGACTCTGCACTAGCCCCTCATCACGACAGGCCAATTACATGCTTTCCTACGGAGCCTAGTGTGTTGCTTAGTAACACCTGGAGTGAGCTAAATGAAGCGGGTTCTGCACCGGCTTCTCTGGAACATCTAAATTACTGCCGTGGAATTCTTTTCTTCTTCTTCTTCTTCTTCTTCTTCCTTTTCTTCTTCTTCTTTAGTTCAGAAGTTTGGATGAACAAAGCCGTCTGGTGAGATCTAAGAACGAAGACCTCATTTTGATCTCAGAAGACCATCACGACCTTTTAGACAATCCTACAATGAGATGCAAGAACACACAGCACACACTCCGTCCATTTTATTAGGGACACCTGCACATTCACAGATGAAGGTCCAAAGCTGGTTCACATCACAGTCTGATCTCTGGGATTGGTGTGGTTCTTGCTACCAGATGAACTGGTCTGAGTTTTTAGTAACAGAAGATCTCCTGCTGGGATTTTCACACACCATTCTGGAGAGTTTACACACAGAATGGTGGAATGGTGTGAAAACAAAAAAAAAAACATCTAGTGAGAGACAGGTGTGTGTGTGTTTGTGGAAACAGCTTGTTGGTTCGAGCTGATAGAAAGGATGCAGGAGAAAAGCATCTCAACATCACACCTTGACATGGATGAGCTGCAGAAGACCTCATCAGTTTCCTCTCCTGTCAGTCAGGAACAGGGATCTGACACTTCTGAATCTTCAAAGATCACCTCAACCGTCCAACAAAAAAACATGTTTTACTACATTATATTATATTGCCAAAAATTTTGGGACGTCTGCCTTTACATGCACATGAATGTAATATGGAGTTGTCCCACTCTTTGCAGCTATAACAGCTTCATCTCTTCTGGGAAGGCTTTCCACAAGGTTTAGGAGTGTGTTTATGGGAATTTTTGACCATTCCTCTAGAACATAGGTGTGAAACCAGATCCACAAAGGGCCGTGTGGGTGCAAGTTTTCATTCCAACCAAGCAGAAGCCACACCTGAGTTTACTGAAAGCCAAAATCAGTTGATTAAACAGGTGGAATCATGTGTGGCTTCTGCTCAGTTGGAATGAAAACCTGCACCCACACCGGCCCTTTGTGGATCCGGTTTGACACCTATGCTCTAGAAGAAGTGCATTTGAGAGTTCAGGCACTGATGTTGGACGAGAAGGCCTGGCTCGCAGTCTCCGCTCTAATTCATCCCAAAGGTGTTCTATGGGGTTGAGATCAGGACTCTGTGCAGGCCAGTCAAGTTCCTCCACACCAAACTCACTCATCCATGTCTTTATGGAGCTTGCTTTGTGCACTGGTGTGCAGTCATGTTGGAACAGGAAGGGGTCATCCCCAAACTGTTCCCACAAAGAGCATGAAATTGTCGAAAATGTCTTGGTATGCTGAAGCATTAAGAGTTCCTTTCACTGGAACTTCACTGGCCGAGCCCAACCCCTGAAAAACAACACCTGAATTCAATCGTTTGTGTCCCAAAACCTATGGCAGTGTATGTCTGTTACGAGTGTAAGATGATGTGAAGCGTCTACCATATAACGTATCAGAATGACGAGCAAATATTATGTAATACATAAACATAACACGCTTCATCTGACCAATCAGATCGGAGAAAACCCTCCCCCGAAATCGTTAACACAGTACGTTGTTTTGATTAAACAAATCGGATCAGCAAAGCGGATTATTCTGTCTTATTTTGTCCACTAAACCTCTGTTAAAAAGTAAGTACAGGTTGTTAAGTTGATCCACACCTCTGCCTTCAGAGCTCTGGTGTAATAACACAGCACACCAGCGCCAACGCTGTAATTTAGTTGATGGATACGCCTGAAATAGAGCTCATCACTATGGCTTATCCTAATACGGAGCAGCAAAACTCTCCAGTTCTAAAGAGATAACAGCTAAACACACATAAGCGTTGTCCTGCTTACACACTGCTACACACCTGATTCCACTCAACAAGACGCCAGGGAAAATTTTCATCTGTTGGAATTTTGTCATGGGAAATCTGTAGAAATCTCTTCAGCCTTACAGGTACACCGAAACCTCGGCATAGGAATTTAATTGGTTCTTAAGGTGAAAGTTTTTACTGAAACAAATTTTCCCATAAGAAATAATGTAAATGCAGATAATCTGTTCCAACCACCCAAAAATTATGACCAATATGACCAATATGAAGCATATGTAAACTGTATGGCTGCTTACAAGGAACTGACCCAAGCCAAGCATTCCATGTCAAAGGTCCTCACAGGAAGTCATGCCACCAAGCTTGGGCTAAAAATAGAACAGACCTCCAATCTGTTAAAAAATTTGTAAACTTGTTACGGTTGGCTTCACTTGGCTTTCCACTGATGCTAACAAGTTTGAATGGCTTCCAGACGTAAGTGCAACTTAGTCGGCATTCGGTTTGTTCGTATGCTGAAAATGCTTTGTATGCCGATGTAAATTTCTTGAGAAATTTAAATTCTTTATGTGAAACTCCGTAAAGGAGGGCATTCGTATGCCGAGGTTCCACTGTATTAAACTTCCGTAAAGGTACCGAACATCTACATTATCTTTGTTTCTATCAGATCGTGATTCGGTTCCTCAAAAGGAATCCACGTCTCTCCAGGAGAAGGACATGCTTCAGGAAACGTGGATCCCTGTGCAAGACTTCCCCAAGTGCTTCCAGTGAGGAAGAGTCACTAAACCTCACATTGAGACTGATTCGTTTCTCAGTCATGTTCCTCTGATGCTTCCTTCTGTTTGTTTGTTTAAAGGACATTGCTGGTTTTTCACAAGGAGAGCAGTTACCCGTACCAGTCTCAGAGATCAGACTTTAAGGTAAAGGAGTTTCACTGAGGGATCAGGTTCTCTCTGGAGTTATGTATCTTCTAGAATCTTCTATAGACAGCAAAATTTGAAGGGTTTAGAACTCACTGGACTGAGATTATAACTAGCAAACCAACATATGTGAAGAAAGTGAAACCAACAGCTAACACTGGCTCACTTCCATAATCTGTATGAATTTAGCTAGGCTAAGCTAACACAACCAACAGAGATAGCAAAGGACTTCAGGAAGAAATGTAAAAATGTAATAATGTAAACGTACATGTTGTCTTTAGTATATTTTCAGTTGGTGCCTTACATGAGCTACATCCATGCCTTTGAATAACATCAGCTAGCTAGCAAATGATAGCTTTTTTTTTAAGCACAAATCTCTAAAATGTGAACTACAAGCACATTTAGCTATATATATATATATATATATATATATATATATATATATATATATATATATATATATATATATATATATATACAGGGGTTGGACAATGAAACTGAAACACTGGCCAATTTAGTGTTGGAGGATTCATGGCTAAATTTGACCAGCCTGGTGGCCAATCTTCATTGATTGCACATTCCACCAGTAAGAGCAGAGTGTGAAGGTTTAATTAGCAGAGTAATAGCACAGTTTTGCTTAAAATATTGCAATGCACACAACATTATGGGCGACATATCAGAGTTCAAAAGAGGACAAATTGTTGGTGCACGTCTCGCTGGCGCATCTGTGACTAAGACAGCAAGTCTTTGTGATGTATCCAGGGTAATGTCAGCATACCACTAAGAAGGACGAACCACATCCAACAGGAGTAACTGTGGACACAAGAGGAAGCTGTCTGAAAGGGATGTATCCAAAAAACATAAAACCACAGCTGCCCAACTCAGTGCAGAATTAAATGTGCACCTCAACTCTCCTGTTTCCACCAAAACTATCCGTTGGGAGCTCCACAGGGTCAATGTATATGGCCAGGCTGCTATAGCCAAACCTTTGGTCACTCATGCCAATGCCAAACGTCGGTTTCAATGGTGCCAGCAGCAAAAATCTTGGGCTGTGGACAATGTGAAACATGTATTGTTCTCTGATGAGTCCACCTTCACTGTCTTTCCCACATCCGGGAGAGTTACGGTGTGGAGAAGCCCCAAAGAAGCGTACCACCCAGACTGTTGCATGCCCAGTGTGAAGCATGGGGGTGGATCAGTGATGGTTTGGGCTGCAATATCATGGCATTCCCTAGGCCCAATACTTGTGCTAGATGGGTGCATCACTGCCAAGGACTACCGAACCATTCTGGAGGACCATGTGCACCCAATGGTTCAAACATTGTATCCTGAAGGCGGTGCCGTGTATCAGGATGATAATGCACCAATACACACAGCAAGACTGGTGACAGAGTGGTTTGATGAACATGAAAGTGAAGTTGAACATCTCCCATGGCCTGCACAGTCACCAGATCTAAATATTATTGAGCCACTTTGGGGTGTTTTTGAGGAGTGAGTCAGGAAACATTTTCCACCACCAGCATCACATCGTGACCTGGCCACTATTCTGCAAGAAGAATGGCTCAAAATCCCTCTGGCCACTGTGCAAGACTTGTATCTGTCATTCCCAAGACGAAATGATGATGTTTTAGCCACAAAATGAGGCGCTACACCATACTTAGATATTATTGTGGTCTAAAAGCAGGTGTTTCAGTTTCATTGCCCAACCCCTGTATATATATATATATATATATATATATATATATATATATATATATATATATAGATAGATAGATAGATAGATAGATAGATAGATAGATAGATAACGCTGAATTGACCACTTTGAGTTAGCCAATGCTTGTTCTGACAGAGCTAGTAAATATTTTCAGGAGATTAGCTAGCTAACTTCACTAGCTAGTTAGTGATCCTTTGTGTAAATTCATGTTTAAGTCATAAACTAAAAGAAAACTGTGCTTGTTTTTGCAGGTACCTGTATGGCTTTATCTCTTTAATTCCACTTGATGCTACACATAAATATTTCCAGAACTTCCCTGTTTCTCTTCATTGCTTGATTCCTTTCCTACTCTCTAAGACACCAGATGTGAAGGACCGCTACTTCCTGTCTGTAGATAGCCTCCTGCCTACAGAGATTCTCATCTGTTTCTCAGCACTGATACGTTGGGGAGATGGCAGTCATGAGCGTAAGACACACACACACCCCAGTATCATCTATGTATTGAACTAAACATAGAGATGTTAATATTTGTCTCCTGTGTAGAAAAGGACAGTGTCCCGAGGCCTGGTCATCTATGTGTTGAACCTTATTCCTGGAAGAGCGTCCAGGCTCAGCTTCCTCTACTGACCATCAACACCTCGTCCTGCAAAGCGGCCATTCTTTCCCTGCCTCCAGGGTAACACATCTCCCAACCGTAAACAGTATAATCACATTATTTACGTCACAGAAGTCAATGTATGAATCGTATACAGTGAGGGAAAAAATTATTTGATCCCCTGCTGATTTTGTATGTTTGCCCACTGACAAAGAAATGATCAGGCTGTAATTTTAATGGTAGGTTTATCTGAACAGTGAGAGGCAGAATAACAACAAAAAAATCCAGAAAAACGCATTTCAGAAAAGTTATGCATTGATTTGCATTTTATTGAGTGAAATAAGTATTTGATCCCCTATCAATCAGAAAGATTTCTGGCTCCCAGGTGTCTTTTATACAGGTAAAGAGCTGAGATTACAGTAGGAGCACTCTCGGGGAGTGCTCTTAATCTCAGCTCGTTACCTGTATGAAAGACACCGTCCACAGAAGGAACCAATCAATCAGATTCCAAACTCTCCATCATGGCCAAGACCAAAGAGCTGTCCATGGATGTCAGGGACAAGATTGTAGACCTACACAAGGCTGGAATGAGCTACAAGACCATCGCCAAGCAGCTTGGTGAGAAGGTGACAACAGTTGGTGTGATTATTCCCAAATGGAAGAAACACAAAAGGACTGTCAATCTTCCTCGGTCTGGGGCTCCATGCAAGATCTCACCTCATGGAGTTTCAATGATCATGAGAACGGCAAGGAATCAGCCCAGAATTACACTGGAGGATTTTGTCAATGATCTCAAGGCAGCTGGGACCATAGTCACCAAGATAACAATTGGTGATCAATTCAGAAAGACTGAAATCCAGTAGCACCCGCAAGGTCCCCCTGCTAAAGAAAGCACATGTACAGGCTCATCTGAAGTTTGCCAGTGAACATCTGAATGATTCAGAGGTCATGTGGTCAAATGAGAGCAAAATCCAGCTCTTTGGCATCAACTCAACTCACCGTGTTTGGAGGAGGAGGAATGCTGCCTATGACCCCAAGAAAACCATCCCCACCGTTATGCATGGCGGTGGAAACATTATGCATTGGGGGTGTTTTTCTGCTAAGGGGACGGGACAACCGCACCACATCAAAGGGACGATGGACGGAGCCATGTACCGTCAAATCTTGAGTGAGAACCTCCTTCCCTCAGCCAGGGCATTGAAAATGGGTCGTGGATGCAAAGAGGAGTGGGCTCAAATTCCTTGAGATGTGAGATGTGTGCAAGCCTGGTGGCCAACTACAAGAAATGTCTGACGTCTGTGATTGCCAACAAGGGTTTGGCACCAATTACTAAGTCATGTTTTGCAAAGGGGTCAAATACTTATTTCACTCAATAAAATGCAAATCAATGTATAACTTTTTTGAAATGTGTTTTTCTGGATTTTTTTTGTTGTCTCTCACTGTTCAGATAAACCTACCATTAAAATTATAGACTTTGTCAGTGGGCAAACGTACAAAATCAGCAGGGGATCAAATAATTTTTTCCCTCACTGTATATCACGTATTCAGTTGCTAGGCAACACTGTTTTTTTCTCCTTTTTTCTCAACAATGCAAATGTTTTTCACGCAATAGTGAAGACGGTTAAAACATCACTGCTACTGAGACCCCAGTAACTAACTGGTTATTATGAGTAGCAAAGAGGGTTAACACACTAGCAACCAGATGTGTCCTTTGCAACCGACTAACTTAGAGCTGCAAGTCATTTGGATTCATCTGTTGTCATGCAGACCTTAAGTTTTTTCTTTCTTTACCAAGAGAAATTCCTCAAAATTCTTTGCAATCAAATCTTTTCCTGAACTGTGGCCTTCAAAGAAACAGCTCTACACAGCTAACGCACTACTGCATCAGCATCCTGTCTAAAAAGCTAAATGGAGCCACTTTAGTGATTTCATTCCACTGCTTGCTTGTTTGTTCTGGTGTTTGGTGTTAGCTAGTCAGAGTTAGCTTTGGTGTTAGCTAGTCAGAGTTAGCTTGGCGTGCTGTTAGACGCAAACGTTTTGGTCTCCCACCAGCTGTTTTTCGGATTTCACTAATGCTCCTAGAGGTATGGAAACAACTCAGGGCTGGAATGAAGGAAACGTGTGAATGTGAATGTTCCTGCAGACTCGGAATGTTCTGTTTCTGCTAATGAAGCTCTCTGAGGAAACCCTAGAGAGGGAAAGAGATGAACCAGTCTGCTATTTCTAGCTCCATAGTGGCCTAAAAGTAGGGGGCCTACATTCAGAGGTCAGAATGCTAGCAAAAGGCAGAGAGAAAGAGAGAGACAGAGAGAGAGAGAAATAAAGGTAACACTAGTGTGATCTGTTCCAGTCAAATGTCTTGGCTTGACTTTTCATTATGGCTACAATGATGTATTTATCAGGTTATTAAATTGAATTTGATATTTTTATCAAAACGGAATTTAACGTGATGCATGAACCTCTGCTGCCTCAATATCTTTGATTCTCAAGCTTCAGAGTATTGTTTTAAATATTAAGTGTGCTGAAATAAAACTTGGATTGACTTATTATTCAGGTGCCACTTTCTTCACTGCAGTTTTTTTCCAGCTGTAATTTCTTGAGAATGTTTTTTATTCTGTGTATGTATTGCCTTATGGACACTGTTCAGGCGTCATGTTCTTCGCATCCACACGCGAGTGCAGTTGGGCCTTCACCTGAAGCTCTACAGCAAGACAGAGTTCATATTCGGACAAGAAGATATGGTGATGCCGCATCTAGAAAAGGTATCCGGCTGTAGGCCTCTTTAACCCTCATATTCTCCTTAACTCCGTGAGAAAACATGTCTACTTTATAAATATTGAAATGAACACACTACGACACACTGAAACACACTTTGACACACTATGACACATTGAGTCATACTCTGACACACTGAGATACTGTGACACACTACAACACACTGAGACATACTGTGACACACTGAGACACACTACAACACACTGATAACACACTACGACACACTGAGACACACTACAACACACTATGATGCTCCTCATGGTCTGATCTCTTTCACCTCTCACTGTCTTGCTTCAGGAGAGTCTGAGGTTCTGTGAGCAGGCTCAGTCCATCCTCAGAGCTCTTGGTGGAACAATCAGATCCTTCTTGAACCCAGACCCATCAGTCACCAGGGCACTGGAGGAGGCTGTCTGCCCACCGTCCCTCAGCAAGCTAGCAGTCAGAAGACACTGGAAGGTCTGACACACACACACACACACCTGTTCCCATGCATCCCACGCATCTCCTCTCAAGTCACTTTTTGTTTGTTGCTCTCGACAGGACTTCAGTTATGCAGTGTATCTCATGTTTTGCCATGTGCTGGGCAGAAAGCTGACGTCTGAGGAGCTGTTTGCAGTTCAGAGCCTGACAAAAGAACTCACACCTCACTCCAGTGACATAAAGGACACCAGTATGTGTGTTATCATGCATTTATCAAAGCAGGAACGTCTCTGTAGAACACATGTGGTGATTATAGATGTCTGTGTAGCAGATGGTGTTCCAGAGGGCTGGACTGGTAGGCAGGCCATAGAAGAAGAAAAACATGCAGCGACAGTTTTGCAGGAGAGCTGGGAGGACAACCTGTGGAGAAAAATTCTCAGTGCTGCAAGACCAGGTACCATAACCCTGCTTATTACATCACAGATACAGAAATATCACCAGTGACTCTGACTAACCCCAGGGTTAAGGGATAAGAGGATTCTCTGGATTTGTGTCTGTGATACTGTGTGTGAGTGTGTATAGATGTGTGTGTATACGCATATATAGACACACATACACTCAATCCCTCCAGCTCACACTTATCAATTAAGCTGCCAATCACTCTAAGTAAGAACGACAGCCTGGAGAACAACACTCGTCTCTTTCTACAACTTCATCTCTTCTTCCATCTGGATCTATCCCTTCAAGCATCCTTTCCTCGTCTCGCTAACACGCTGACGGATGACAAAGAATCAAAACAGATACAGGACGGATCGTGGAAACTACTCAAAAATAGGAACGAATTAGAGAGAGAGAACATGGGCAGTGTTGTTATCCAACCTAAAATCTTTTGTACAAACTTCATTCCACTGAAAAAGAGTGCACACTTTTAATTCACTGCAGCTCAGATTCATCCATTCATCTTCACTAGCCGCTTCATCCTTTTTCCCCAAACCTAGTAAACACTGTGTGCAAATTGGGAGATTTTCTCCTGAATCGGACGTTAGTCCACGCTTATGACCACTTTCACACAGCAAGGCTACCTATCTACATGGAAGAAAAGAGAAAATCGATGTGGAAAAGAGAAGAAACTCCACATAGATTCCAGTAACCACCTGAAAGTCTGAGCTCTTAGAAATATTCTTCTCTTTTCTCTTACTGTAACATGATTTTAAAAAATGCAGAAAATGTCTTAACAACTTTAGCATGATTTTTTTTGTGGTGGTGGTGGGATGGGGGTGTTGTTCAGGCTCTGTGGAGAATCAGAAAGTTGCCAAGACTCTGTTGGAGATGTGGGCTTCTGTGGAATCGGACATGGAGAAACATGCGGTGTTTTTACTGAGGTAAATTACTCATTTCACCATCTGCTGGGGTTGATGTGCCTAAGTATGGCTTATGTTTTGATACACAGAGCTTTGCATAGATAGATGTGTGTGTGTGTGTTCTCTTGGAAGGTTCATGATCACAAACAACGAGCACCTAGTGGACTTGTACCCGTGTGGTGGAGATGAGTGGACTAAAATTACCTTCACTGATTATACTGTCCCTGTCCATGACACCACCAGTTCCTGGGTCCTGTTATTTAGGTCAAATTGCACAAGAAAGAAAAGATCATAGTTACTGTAGTTTAACATGTGTGCTGTGTTCTTTAGGTGTCTTGTGTGTTTGTTTGTGTACAGGGAGGTGTTCCATGTTCCAAAAGCCATATTACTCGTGCCTAAGATCTACTCTCCGTTTCCGTGTCGCCTTCACGTCATCAACAACGACAGTGGGGAGGAAGTACCGAAATTCTTTAACAGCGTACTGCCATTTACGTACACACCAAATAAGGTGTGTGTACTGTGTGTATGTGTGTGTATGTGGTTTTACTAATATGACACCTACGACCTGCCGAGACCTCTGAAGGTGCACTGTGGTGTCTGCCAATCAGATCGGACCTCATCCTACAGATGTTTGATCAGATTGAGATCTGAGCCATGGCAACACCTTAAACCCAAACTTCTTTGAACAATGTGTGCAGTGTTACAGGGTGCAAAGGCCACCACAGCTGCCATGAAGGGTCCACAACGATGTTTAGGTAAGTGGCATGTGTCTAACCAGAACATTGCCATGAACATCACAGTGCATCCATCATCTTGTCTGCTTCCCATTGTGCATCCTTGTGCCATCTCTTCCCCAGAGATATGGTGCACACTCACCTGCCTGTCCATGGGACTCCTCAGAACAGACAACCTTCTTCCACTGTTTCAAGGTCGAGTTCTGAAGCTTGTGTCCGCATTGCCTTGAGCCTTGTGACCCCAGAGATATGACACACTCACTAGGCTCTCCACAGGACTCATCAGACCTGGCAACTGTCTTCCACTGCTTCAAGGTCAACTTCAAAAGCTTGTGTCTCCAGAAATTTGGCACACACCCATATGTCTGTCCATGGGACTCATCAGACCAGGCAACCGTATCCCACTGCTTTAAGTTCTACAAGTTCTAGTTCCAAAACTTTTGTCCTCGGTGCTTTGAGCCTTGTGTCCTCAGAGATATGGCACACACCCTCTATGCTCTCCACAGGACTCATCAGACCTGGCAACTGTCTTCCACTGCTTCAAGGTCAACTTCAAAAGCTTGTGTCTCCAGAAATTTGGCACACACCCATATGTCTGTCCATGGGACTCATCAGACCAGGCAACCGTATCCCACTGCTTTAAGTTCTACAAGTTCTAGTTCCAAAACTTTTGTCCTCGGTGCTTTGAGCCTTGTGTCCTCAGAGATATGGCACACACCCTCTATGCTGTCCATAGGACTCATCAGACCTGGCTTCCTTCTTCCAGTGCTTTAAGGTCAAGTTCTAAAGCTTGTGTTCCCAAAGATCTGGCTGTCCATGGGACTCAATAGACCAAGCAACCTTCTTCCACATCTCCTAAGTCAAGTTCAAAAGCTTGTTTCTCTAAAGATATGGTGCACACCTTCTGGCTGTCCATGGGACTCATGAGACCAAGCAACCTTTTTCCACTGCTTCAACTTCCAGTTCCAACGCTTGTGTCCCCATTGCCTTGAGCCTTGTGTCACCAGGGATATGGCACAAACTCACTAGGCTGTTCACAGGACTTATCAGACCAGACAACCTTCTTCAACAGCTCCAAAGTCAAGTTTAAAAGCTTGTTTCACTAAAGATATGGTACACACCCACCAATGTGAGCACCCTCTTCAAGCCTTAACATTTTGGAGATACTCTGACCAAGTCCTCCAGCCCGTCCCTTGTCAGAGTACCTCAGGTCTTTACACTTCACCCCTGTTCACCTGCAACCTACTACATACTGTGTGTTTGCTTACTGTCAAAAATATCTCACTATATACCTTCGCATGCACTGCTGTTAAGACATAATCTATGTCCACATATTCACATATTCATTTCATCTGTGAGTGGTCATAATACTTCAGCTCATCTGTGTATCAACTATAGACAGGTAACAAATCAAAGAACCAATATTAAGGGGTCGAGCCACCATGAGCTGCTTTAGGTACCTGGAGCTGTACTGGGGGATGAACACCATTCAGTCTTCTGTAGGTCGTCACACCCACCAGTAGAGAACTATTTCCTCATAGGATATCGGTTCAAGCTAGACAGAATCAAGCCACAGATTTTTCCATTAGCCATAGTTACTATATATCTCTAGTGTTTGTATTCTGTGTGTAATATGTAGTGTATCATCTCCAGGCTGGCTACACTTTTGTGGCATACACCGAAGGAACAACCGTAGTAGGAGGAACGTGGCAACTGCGTCTGATCAGTTCCCGAGAACTTGCCCAGCTGGAAAGACCAGGACCGGTCAGCAACTTCATAGTGAAGGAGTTCAAAGATTACTACTTACCTAACAAGAAAAACATTATCTGCAGGTCTGACCTCATACATACACACACTTTGTTAAGCAAACTAAATCCCAGTGCAACCTTATGAATTTCATGATTTGATTCAATTTGTTCGAACAATTTCTACTTAAATTTACAATATAATAAAGGAATAACATGACACACCCTTCCACATGGACTGACACTGGAGACACTCTTAACAAAAACATCACAATTATACGATTTAATTTGGTAAAAAACGTCAGTTTAGGAAAACAAGTCCCAGTGTATGAGCTGTGCTGCTATACGGAAATAATTCCCACCTGTTGGCCAATCAGATTTGAGAATTATTTGATTATATCTCTCTCATTAATTCACACAGTAAAACTCTCTGTCTGTCTCTCAGGCATGTGGTGAACGTCTCGTGCAATGACGTTTGTGTCACGGTGCAGTTCCAGGCTTCAAACCAGGATGTCTATGTTAAACTGAGCATCCTGGACCATGAGAGAAAGGTGACCAGCAAGATTGGACAAGGACATGTTGTTATCCCTGTGTACTGCTTTTCACCTAGTGGAGGTGTGTTAAATGGACATTTTATTAGAACACATTTTAATATATTCATGTTTTAATATATGTTTCTTCACTCAGAATACACTACACAGGCAAAAGTTTGTGCACCCCTGACCATCACAACCTGTTCCAGATTTATTCCTCTCTCTTTGCTGTTATAATAACCTCCTACAGTCTTCTTGGGAAGGGTTTCCACTATATGCTTGAACGTGGCTTGTGGGATTCATTCAGCTAGAAGAGCATTAGTGAGATCAGACTCTGATGTTGAGGAGCATTAGTGAGATCAGACTCTGATGTTGGGATGTTGAGGAGACACCAGTTCTAGCTCATCCCAGTAGGGTTGAGTCAGAGTCAGGGCTCTGTGCAGGACACACCAGTTCTTTCCAACCTTCATGTCTTCATGGAGCTGCTTTGTGCACTGCTGGAGCATGTAGTTCCTTTGAAGGGAAAATTATAAAGACATTCTGTACAATTGGGGTGTGAGGGTCAGGGGTGCACAAACTTTTGTCTGTATAGTGTACTAAACACTACTGTAAGTGGATCAGTGTCACTAACTCGTCTAGTGTAAATAAAGCATCCATACACAATGCTGTGTGTGTGTCCAGTTTTAAACTAATTTAATGAGCCAATTATATGCCGCTTGTGTCACAGGCCTCCTCAATGCATTGGTTCTTATTCTTTTTAAAACTTTACATCTCCTCAGTTGATGTCTTACCTAAACTGACAACCACTCTCTTAGTTTCTTAGCTACCGCTTGACACTGGCAGTTCCTGTGTATTTATAGAGTGTTTATCCATCTGTATCTGTGTGTGCGTGTGTGTATGTGTGTGTGTATGTGCATCAGGTTCCTGCGGCGGTGCCGTAGAGAAGGCGGGGGTGAGTCAGTCTCAGGACGGCCCTGGCGGGGGCCACGATGGAGGCAGAGGAGCCTCTGAGTGTCAGGCTGCCCAAACGGTATCCATCAATACAGACAAATCTTGTTCATCACTGTCATAGAGTGCTGTGTGTGTGTGTGTGTGTGTTTTCAGATGGAAGGAGTATATTGCCTTCTGGATCTTTTTGCTTTTTTGTGACAGCACATACGGTTGTATTTTTATCTGTGTGTGTGTGTTTCAGCATCATGAATATGTTGTTCAAGCAGAGGTGCTGTACAACAGCTGGCCTTTGGATGACTCACTGTCAGGCTTCATCCAAATGCTACGAGATAAAGAGAACGACGAGATGCGAGGTGAGCAAACAGCCAATCAGAGTCACACGCCTGTTTAACCAATCAGACGAAGGTGTTGCTGCATCTCCGTTCACCTACTACCTGTCTGAAATAGTAGCCGAAATCAGAATTAGTGCGTCATTAAAACGGAAATGCAACGAGGACCAGTA
Organism: Hemibagrus wyckioides; assembly: GCF_019097595.1. NCBI lineage: Eukaryota > Metazoa > Chordata > Actinopteri > Siluriformes > Bagridae > Hemibagrus > Hemibagrus wyckioides. The sequence continues at coordinate 34,088,987 of NC_080715.1, read as the reverse complement.
CTGACATGAGCTACGTCACAAACGATGTACTACACACTATACACTGGACACTACATGCTGAACACTAAACAATACACACTGGACAGTACATGCTAAACACTAGACACTGCACAGTTAACACTAAACACTACACACTACACACTGCACACTAGACACTACACACCAGACACTACACACTAGACACTACATATTAGACACTAGACACTACACACTAGACACTCCGGACTAGACACTAAATATTAGACACTAGGTATTAGACACTACACACTAGACACTATACACTGGACACTAGACACACGACACTAAATACGAGGAATAGAACAGGATACAAGGAATTTTTTAAAATCTTGAACAATAATAATATAATCACACAACATCGTCTAACGTAAAAGACTTTAGTGAAACGTCATGTCCTCTGGAGCATTGTCATCCATCTTGAAACGTTTTTCTCATCCAGTGCCATTGCCTGTTAGCTCCGCCCCTTTTCCTCTACATAAGTAAAGCTAGAATAACTAGAATAAGTCAATCATCCAGGTTCTTGAAGTATTCTTCTTCTTCTTCTTCTTCTTCTTCTTGAAATCTTCTAGAATTAATATTCTTCACATTACAAAAATGGTGTAGACTAGTGCATCAGTTATACTGCGATTTGGAACGTGGCCTGTTGTCTTTTGCTACACACTTTTCTTCAGAGTGTGCATAGTTTTAGTTGGAGAATTGGGAAACAGCACATGAGAGGAAAAAAGTAGGCACAGGTGTAAACAAGTAGAGAACCCACCAATCACAGAATGAGGGCGGAGCCAGGACTAAAATATAGACAAACCCACTGAAAAATATATCATCGTGAAAACCCTGATTCTCTGTTAAGAAGATTTTTAGTTCATTTTCCACAAATCTTGAAGATTTCTATATGTCAGTATGTAAGATAAACAAGTTTTGATATTAATGCAGGTGTTTTTGTTTATCTTGAGTCCTGCATGAGGCAAAATCTCAGACACGGTCGTGCTTATTCATTTAAATAAGCAGAATAAAGTGAGATAAACCTATCACGCCTCATCTGGCCTTTTCTGATTTAAATCCAGTTCCTTTGTTTTCTCATCAGCACAGAAGCAGGCCGGAAAACAACATCACGCCGGTCTCTATGAGCAGAGAGCCACAGACGTGATAATGAAACGCAAATAAATTCTGCCGGAGGTCTGATTTGGTTCTGTGTGACCCACGGCAGGTGGGATGAGGAATAATCGCCTCAAACATGCTGCGATTTGGAGCGGGACCATAGACTGGGAAGGAGAAGCTGATTGAAATGGGAACAAAAGGAACCGTGGGAGTAGGTAGCGTGTTCTTGGCGTGGTGTCGATGTTTGGGGTGATGATGAAAGAGATGAGAGGTTTTTCGATTTCTATGATCATAGGAGTGACCGCTCATTAGAATGTCTTGTGGACTCTTGCTCCTCCTCATCACACATGCAGATCAGCTGCTGGTGTGGTTTATGTTAGCGATCTCCTCATGTCCTGTATGATACAGTTCACGTGCTGCGTCTCAAATACCTCACACGCTCCCTAGGTAGTGAAGCAGTATGTGACAGTGATGACTACACTCTACTTTCTTTATCACTTCCTGTAAAAACCCAAACGTCTTTCAGTTTTATACGTCATACAAATGTGTAAGCTAATAAATCAGTGACTTTCTGTCACGGCACTTCAAGCAGGCTCGTAGGTGAGCTTGTGGATTATTTTACATTTTTGACCAAAATTCATTTGAATTTAAAAAAACAAACAAAAAACATTAAAAATCCTGAAGTAATCTCTAAAGAGCTACAACAACGATAGCAACTTACATTTCTAGACAAAGTCTGAGAATACATTTGGTCTGCCATTTTGTTTGTTGTTGTTTTCAGTACATAGTGAGCATGGATGCTTCCTGTTTTTTCTGGTGCATTGTAGGATTTTTTTTAGAAAGCGATTGAAAGATTCCATGCTGGAGAGAACCTGCACTTAAAATGGCCGACTCCCTGATCAGCGCCCTGAACAGTGAACTAGGGAGCAGATCGAGACGCAGCCCATGACGGACATGAAGTCATTTATAAATGAAAATAAAGTTTTCCTGTGGCTTTTATAAAAAAAAACAACACCTGAGCTCAATGATGTGGAGGAATGTCCCAAAACCTTTGCCATTATAGTGTGTCACTAAACCTCGGTGTGTGTGTGTGTGTTGTGGGGGGAGGGGGGTGTTCAGAGCAGTAAGTACATATATCGGACATCTTGCTGCCTTTGTCTCCAGTTTCTGTGGAAATGGGTCAATGGGAAGTCAAATGAAGCTGGTTCTTGGCCTCTAGTGCGTATTTCTGGAGGAGAAAGAATTGAATTAACCCACTTTACGTGTGTGTGTGTGTGTGTATGATCAAAGCAGGAGCACTCTTACATTACATAAGCCCTGTAGGCTCTAAACACACACCAATCAGTACATCCGCATGAGACTTGGCCTAAGGACAGATCTGCCCAGCTTAGTGTAACCCATCATATCCGAGTCTGGAGCCTCACTTCACCTCTCTTCATATTCTCTTGCTTCCTCTCTTCCTTCCTTCCTTCCTTCCTTCCTTCTTCCTTCTTTCTTCTGACTCAAGGTTTAGCCATGTCACATAACCATTACCTTAAATGAACTCTTCTTTAACCCTCAAACACTCAGATGTTGTTGTCTCTGGATTTCTGGAAGAGCATTCAATCCATCTGCTCCACTTGATGTTTTGGTGAAGTATCTCTACCTGAGATCTTTAAAAAGTCTTCAATTCTGCACTTATGATTTAAGGTTGTTGTTTTTTTTTTTCTTCTTGTTTTTATGGTTTCATGTTCTCTGCTTCTCCCGTCCTGTTATGTTTGCTAGGTTGTGTTCTTACAGAACGTAGCACCGTGTGATGTAACATTTCACACGTTTGTTCACCCACTTGTTGGAAGAGGAGGTGAGAAGAAAATGGAGAAGTGCAAATTCAACAAAAATTTTGCCGGGACTAACTGGTTGGCATCAGCCACTGTTTTGAGGTATGATGGAAAATGTGTTGAGACGTTTCAGCTCAGAGAAGATCCTCACATCATATCTGAGAAGAACCTGCGTTATGGGAGTGGTCAAGTCTGTGAAGCAGTGTCGAGCTTCTAAAGACTATTTATTTATCCACTGTTCTCATCTACACCTGATCCACCACCTTATCTACACGTGATCCACTTCCTTACCTACACCTGATCCACACCTTTACCTACACGTGATCCACTTCCTTACCTACACCTGATCCACAACTTTACCTACACGTGATCCACTTCCTTACCTACACCTGATCCACACCTTTACCTACACGTGATCCACTTCCTTACCTACACCTGATCCACAACTTTACCTACACGTGATCCACTTCCTTACCTACACCTGATCCACAACTTTACCTACACGTGATCCACTTCCTTACCTACACCTGATCCACAACTTTACCTACACATGATCCACTTCCTTACCTACACCTGATCCACACCTTTACCTACACGTGATCCACTTCCTTACCTACACCTGATCCACACCTTTACCTACACGTGATCCACTTCCTTACCTACACCTGATCCACACCTTTACTTACACCTGATCCACACCTTTACCTACACGTGATCCACTTCCTTACCTACACCTGATCCACACCTTTACCTACACGTGATCCACTTCCTTACCTACACCTGATCCACACCTTTACTTACACCTGATCCACACCTTTACCTACACGTGATCCACTTCCTTACCTACACCTGATCCACACCTTTACCTACACGTGATCCACTTCCTTACCTACACCTGATCCACACCTTTACTTACACCTGATCCACACCTTTACCTACACCTGATCCACACCTTTACCTACATCTGATCCACACCTTTACCTACACCTGATCCACACCTTTACCTACACCTGATCCACACCTTTACCTACACCTGATCCACACCTTTACCTACACCTGATCCACACCTTTACCTACACCTGATCCACACCTTTATCTACACCTGATCCACACCTTTACCTACATCTGATCCACACCTTTATCTACACCTGATCCACACCTTTATTTACACCTGATCCACACCTTTATTTACACCTGATCCACACCTTTATTTACACCTGATCCACACCTTTATCTACACCTGATCCACACCTTTATCTACACCGGATCCACACCTTTACCTACACCTGATCCACACCTTTATCTATACCTGATCCACCACACCTTTACCTACACCTGATCCACACCTTTACCTACACCTGATCCACACCTTTATCTACACCTGATCCACACCTTTATCTACATCTGATCCACACCTTTATCTACACCTGATCCACACCTTTATTTACACCTAATCCACCTCCTTATCTACACCTGATCCACACCTTTATTTACACCTGATCCACACCTTTATCTGCACCTGATCCACACCTTTATTTACACCTGATCCACACCTTTATCTACACCTGATCCACACCTTTATTTACACCTGATCCACACCTTTATCTACACCTGATCCACACCTTTATTTACACCTGATCCACACCTTTATCTACACCTGATCCACACCTTTATCTACATCTGATCCACACCTTTATCTACACCGGATCCACCCCTTTATCTACACCTGATCCACCTCCTTATCTACACCGGATCCACCCCTTTATCTACACCTGATCCATTGATCCATCTCCTTATCTTCACCTGATCCACCTCCTTATCTACACCGGATCCACCCCTTTATCTACACCTGATCCATTGATCCATCTCCTTATCTACACCTGATCCACCTCCTTATCTACACCTGATCTACTCCTTTATCAGCACCTGATCCACCTCCTTATCTACACCTGATCCACCCACTTATCTACACCCCATCCACTCCTTTATATACACCCAGTCCACCCCTTTATCTACACCTGATCCACCTCCTTATTTACACTTGATCCACCCCGTTATCTACACCTGATCCACACCTTTATCTACACCTGATCCACCCCTTTATCTACACCTGATCCACACCTTTATCTACACCTGATCCACACCTTTATCTACACCTGATCTACACCTTCTTATGCACCTGATCTACCTCCTTATCTACACCTGATCCACCCCTTTATCTACACCCGATCCACCCCTTTATCTACACCAAATCCACACATTTTTATACACCTGATCCACCCCTTTATCTACACCTGATCCACCCCTTTACCTACACCTGATCCACCTCCTTATCTACACCTGATCCACCTCCTTATCTACACCTGATCTACTCCTTTATCCACACCTGATCCACCCCCTTATCTACACCCTATCCACCTCCTTATCTACACCCGATCCACCCCTTTATCTACACCCGATCCACCCCTTTATCTACACCAAATCCACACATTTTTATACACCTGATCCACCCCTTTATCTACGCCTAATCCACCCCTTTACCTACACCTGATCCACCTCCTTATCTACACCTGATCCACCTCCTTATCCACACCTGATCCACCCCCTTATCTACACCCTATCCACCTCCTTATCTACACCCGATCCACCCCTTTATCTACACCTGATCCACCCCTTCATCCACACCTGATCCACCCCCTTATCTACACCCCATCCACTCCTTTATATACACCCAATCCACCCATTTATCTACACCTAATCCACCTCCTTATCTAAACATGATCCAACCCTTCATCTATACCCCATTCACCCCTTTAACTACACCTGTTCCACCCCCTTATCTACACCTGATCCACCCCTTTATCTACACCCGATCCACCCCTTTATCTACACCCGATCCACCCCTTTATCTACACCCAATCCACCTCCTTATCTACACTCGATCCACCCTTTTATCTACACCTGATCCACACCTTTACTTACACCTGATCCACACCTTTATCTACACCTGATCCACACCTTTACTTACACCTGATCCACACCTTTATTTACACCTGATCCACACCTTTATCTACACCGGATCCACACCTTTATTTACACCTGATCCACACCTTTATCTACACCGGATCCACACCTTTAATTACACCGGATACACCCCTTTATCTACACCTGATCCACACCTTTAATTACACCGGATACACCCCTTTAACTACACCTGATCCACACCTTTATCTACACCTGATCCACACCTTTATCTACACCTGATCCACACCTTTATCTACACCTGATCCAACCCTTCATCTATACCCCATTCACCCCTTTACCTACACCTGTTCCACCCCCTTATCTACACCTGATCCACCCCTTTATCTACACCTGATCCACCTCCTTATCTACACCTGATCCACCCCTTTATCTACACCTGATCCATTGATCCATCTCCTTATCTACACCTGATCCACCTCCTTATCTACACCTGATACACAGTTTTACCTATACCTGATCCACCCCTTTATCTACACCTGATCCACCGCCTTATCTACACCGGACCCACCCCTTTATCTACACCTGATCCATTGATCCATCTCCTTATCTACACCTGATCCACCTCCTTATCTACACCTGATCTACACCTTTATCTACACCTGATCCACCCCTTTATCTACACCGGATCCACCCCTTTATCTACACCTGATCCACACCTTTATCTACACCTGATCCACACCTTTATTTACACCTGATCCACACCTTTATCTACACCTGATCCACACCTTTATCTACATCTGATCCACACCTTTATCTACACCGGATCCACCCCTTTATCTACACCTGATCCACCTCCTTATCTACACCTGATCCACCCCTTTATCTACACCTGATCCATTGATCCACCTCCTTATCTACACCTGATCCACCCCTTTATCTACACCTGATCCATTGATCCATCTCCTTATCTACACCTGATCCACCTCCTTATCTACACCTGATACACAGTTTTACCTATACCTGATCCACCCCTTTATCTACACCTGATCCACCTCCTTATCTACACCGGATCCACCCCTTTATCTACACCTGATCCATTGATCCATCTCCTTATCTACACCTGATCCACCTCCTTATCTACACCTGATCTACACCTTTATCTACACCGGATCCACCCCTTTATCTACACCGGATCCACCCCTTTATCTACACCTGATCCACACCTTTATCTACACCTGATCCACACCTTTATCTACACCTGATCTACACCTTCTTATGCACCTGATCTACCTCCTTATCTACACCTGATCCACCCCTTTATCTACACCCGATCCACACCTTTATCTACACCTGATCTACACCTTCTTATACACCTGATCCACCTCCTTATCTACACCTGATCCACCTCCTTATCTACACCTGATCTACTCCTTTATCCACACCTGATCTACTCCTTTATCCACACCTGATCCACCCCCTTATCTACACCCCATCCACTCCTTTATATACACCCAATCCACCCATTTATCTACACCTAATCCACCTCCTTATCTACACTTGATCCACCCCTTTATCTACACCTGATCCACTCCTTTATCTACCCCTGATCTACACCTTCTTATGCACCTGATCTACCTCCTTATCTACACCTGATCCACCCCTTTATCTACACCCGATCCACCCCTTTATCTACACCTGATCCACCTCCTTATCTACACCCGATCCACCCCTTTATCTACACCTGATCCACCTCCTTATCTACACCCGATCCACCCCTTTATCTACACCTGATCCACACCATTTTTATACACCTGATCCACCCCATTATCTACGCCTGATCCACCCCTTTACCTACACCTGATCCACCTCCTTATCTACACCTGATCCACCTCCTTATCTACACCCGATCCACCCCTTTATCTACACCTGATCCAACCCTTCATCTATACCCCATTCACCCCTTTACCTACACCTGTTCCACCCCCTTATCTACACCTGATCCACCCCTTTATCTACACCTGATCCACCCCTTTATCTACACCTGATCCACCTCCTTATCTACACTCGATCCACCTCCTTATCTATACCTGATCCACCTTTTTATCTACACCTGATCCACTTCCTTATATACACCTGATCCACCCCTTTATCTACACCTGATCCAACCCTTCATCTGTACCCCATTCACCCCTTTACCTACACCTGATCCACCCCTTTATCTACACCTGATCCACACCATTTTTATACACCTGATCCACCCCATTATCTACACCTGATCCACCCCTTTACCTACACCTGATCCACCTCCTTATCTACACCTGATCCACCCCTTTATCTACACCTGATCCACCTCCTTATCTACACCCGATCCACCCCTTTATCTACACCTGATCCAACCCTTCATCTATACCCCATTCACCCCTTTACCTACACCTGTTCCACCCCCTTATCTACACCTGATCCACCCCTTTATCTACACCTGATCCACCCCTTTATCTACACCTGATCCACCTCCTTATCTACACTCGATCCACCCCTTTATATACACCTGATCCACCTCCTTATCTACACCCGATCCACCCCTTTATCTACACCTGATCCACCTCCTTATCTACACTCGATCCACCCCTTTATCTACACCTGATCCACCTCCTTATCTACACTCGATCCACCCCTTTATCTACACCTGATCCACCTCCTTATCTACACTCGATCCACCCCTTTATCTACACCTGATCCACCTCCTTATCTATACCTGATCCACCTTTTTATCTACACCTGATCCACTTCCTTATATACACCTGATTCACACCTTTATCTACACCTGATCCAACCCTTCATCTATACCCCATTCACCCCTTTACCTACACCTGTTCCACCCCTTTACCTACACCTGTTCCACCCCCTTATCTACACCTGATCCACCCCTTTATCTACACCTGATCCACCCCTTTATCTACACCTGATCCACCTCCTTATCTACACTCGATCCACCCCTTTATCTACACCTGATCCACCTCCTTATCTACACTCGATCCACCCCTTTATCTACACCTGATCCACCTCCTTATCTACACTCGATCCACCCCTTTATCTACACCTGATCCACCTCCTTATCTATACCTGATCCACCTTTTTATCTACACCTGATCCACTTCCTTATATACACCTGATTCACACCTTTATCTACACCTGATCCAACCCTTCATCTATACCCCATTCACCCCTTTACCTACACCTGTTCCACCCCCTTATCTACACCTGATCCACCCCTTTATCTACACCTGATCCACCCCTTTATCTACACCTGATCCACCTCCTTATCTACACTCGATCCACCCCTTTATCTACACCTGATCCACCTCCTTATCTACACCCGATCCACCCCTTTATCTACACCTGATCCACCTCATCTTCACCCGATCCACCCCTTTATCTACACCTGATCCACCTCCTTATCTACACCCGATCCACCTCCTTATCTACACCTGATCCACCCCTTTTTTTAAAAATGTGTTTTTCTCCATTTTTTTTTTTAACTTTTGAGGAACCTCTAAGGGTAAACTATATAAAGAAGTAACACTGTCAAGTAGAAAATGTTTGACCACGTGAAGGCTTTTCCCAGTCCCAGTGAGAATTTTTTCGGGTTTGTTCTGCTGTCATGTTTTATTTAATTTAATTTTATTATTATTATTGTTATTTCAAGTTAAAAAACAATGCACATCTCCGCATGGTCTCAGATGACGGATATTTCTGCTGAATGGACGGAGGACAAGACTTCAGATTAGATCAGAACCTGCTGTCATTCAGCCCTTATGGATGCCATGTAAACTTGTCAGCCTGTCCAGTGGGATGATGGGTATCTAAGAAGACCAAAGGGAAGGAAAGAAGAGTTTGTGTCAGAAGGGGAGGGTGGGGGGTTGGGTAAATGCAGGATGGAGCAACACTGCCATCTAGCATGAGCTCCATGATCACAGAGTTACATGTATAACAGCAGTCAGGTCTAATGTAGAAACACTGTATACAGCTGGATGTATTCTTCTATATGAAATAAATATATATGCTGCTAAAATATTTTCCCGTATGATGTGTGCAGTGTTCAGACACCTGATCGAGGAAACACCTGGCAACTTGGACCAACCCCGCAGCGCATCCCAGAAACTGACTGCATCCAAAGCTGCCAAGACCAAAGAGAAGGACAAACCCGCATCCAAGGCAGGTTTCAGGATGGAAAAAGTGTGTGTATAAGTGGGTGTGAAATATCTTGGAGCAATTTGTCACGTTAATTTACGTGTGATCCTCCACTCAGCTGTTCTTCTGTAGTGGGAGGAATCTGTTCTCTTAAATAGGATTTTATTTACGAGTTTTATTTTTAACAGATCACGTGATTACAGAGCATCTTCAGACGATGAGTCACACTGCACTTCGGATATTATCATTATTTAGGGATTAATATAGTTAAAAAAACACAACTTGATATGATATTTTCCATCGTCACTGTGATGTAAAGAAGTGTAGAAGGTGTTTATACATGTGTAAGGGCATGTGTGTGTGTTTTTGGTGTAGAGCTTGGATGATAGTAAGCCGCACTGGACAGTGCATGTAGTCAGTGAGAAGGCGGACGTAGAACAGATCGAGGTAAAAAAGGACACAGAGAGACTGGAGCAAATTAAAGCTATTAAACTGGCCTGGGAAGCTGCAGAGCCTGGCAGGGCAGCTAAGGTCTGTGAACATACACACACACACACATACACACACATTTACGAGTGTGTACTAATGGGTCCTGTTCTCCTTGGTGTTGGTGTCCAGGCTTTTCGCACCCGTCAGCAGTACCTGAAAAATCTCGGAGAAGATCACACGTTGGACCTCACACCTTTTATCAGGTACACACACCTTCCATCCTCACAGGAAGTTCCTTAGACTTCCTGTAGAATTCTGGGGGCTGAGTCTCTGAGGCACTGGCCATTTTAAGGTCTCTCTCTCTCTCTCTCTCCCTCTCTCTCTGTGTCTGTCTGTCTGTCTGTCTGTCTCTCTCTTTCTGTCTCTCTATCTCTATATCTCTCTCTGTCTGTCTCTCTCTCTCTCTCTCTCTCTCTCTCTCTCTGTAGGAGGACCGACAAACCCGAGCGTCTGAAGGATGCAGTGATGGAGGAGGAACAGCAGAGGGAGCGACTGGAGAAGATCCAGAGCTTTCGGCTGTACCGAGAGACGGTGCTGGAACGCCGGCGGCAGGAACAAGAGCAGACCAAGCAGCTGATGAACGAACAACAAGAACTGTTTAAAAGAATTCAGGTCAGATATTTTTAAACCACAGAACAAACAGGTTATCTAGCAAGTTCAAGTTCCTTATCTCTTCCAGAACAACACACATTAGAGATAAATGAATTAATAAATCGGCTTTATTCATTTTCTCTTCCAAGGTTAATAGAGAACTTTAACGCCTTCACTGATTGTTTTAGGAGGAGAAAGCTGAGCTGCTCCGGAATTTCCAACGGAATCGAGATGTTATCCGAATCTGGAAGCTAGAGGAACAGTCTCGAAAGAAAGAAGACTAGTCTCCGAAGAGAGAAGAACTTTATGCTTATTGAACCTAGAGCAGATACCAAACACCACTAAATGCTGCACAACAAAACATCACGCAGAACTTCCTGACATCCGTTTCCGTCTCTAGATCCATACAGAGCTGCTCGCAGACGTGAGATCTACCACTGAGATGTTCCTCTGTAGTGGGAGGAAGCTGTTCATTTGTACGGGATTTGAGTATATGAGTTTTATTTTTAACAGCGTGCAATGAGACGATGAGTCACTCTGCACTTCGGATATTATTATGATTCAGGGTTTAATATTAAAAAATAAATAAAGAAACAAAACAAACTCCAGGGTGACATTTTCCATCGTTATTTATCGCTCTGTGTGTGTGTGTTTAAATTGAGTGCGTAATCAAAGAGATGTGATTATTATTATATTATTTGTAGAATGTATTGTATAGAAGAGAGATTATTATTATTATTATTTCTTTGACAGCGAAATAAGAGACGCCCATCTAGACGATGTGTCCAACTAGCTTAACATTACTGTATAAAGCTAACTTCACTTTTCCACACAATATGTTTGTGTGTGTGTGTGTGTGTGTGTGTGTGCATTTTCACCTTCACATTCTCAGGTTTCCTCCCCAATCCAGAGACATGCCTTGTAGAATGACTGACATCTCTAAATTGTCTACAGTGTGTTTGTGTGATTGTGCCTTATGATGCATCTTCAGGGTGTTTCTGTGTCTGTCCAGGGTGTCCCTCATCAGTCCAGGGTGTTCCCCGTCTGTTTAGGGTGTTTTCTTCTCTGTCCAGGGTGTTTCCCCTTGTGTTCATGGTGTTCCCCATCTGTTTGGGGTGTTTTCCCCATCTGTTCAGGGTGTTCCCCGTCTGTTCAGGGTGTTTCCCCATCTGTCCAGGGTGTTCCCCATCTGTTCAGGGTGTTCCCCGTCTGTCCAGGGTGTTCCCCATCTGTCTGTGGTGTTTCCCCATCTGTCCAGGGTGTCCACCGTCTGTTAATGGTGTTTCCCTGTCTGTCCAGGGTGTTCCCATCTGTTTATGGAGTTTCTCTGTCTGTCAAGGGTGTTTCAGTGTTCGTCCAGGGTGCCCCCCATCTGTCTAAGACCTTGATTAGCTTGTTCAGGTGTGTTTGATTAGGGTTGGAGCTGAAATCTGCAGGACTGTGGCTCTCTAGGACCAAACTTGCCTACCCCTGGCCTAGGGTGTCCCCGTCTGTCCAGTGTGTTCCCCGTCTGTTCAGGGTGTTTTCCCGTTTGTCCAGGGTGTTCCCCGTCTGTTCAGGGTGTTTCCCTGTCTGTCCAGGGTGTTTCTGTGTTCGTCCAGGGTGCCCCCCATCTTTCTAGGGTGTCCCCATCTGTCTATGGAGTTTCCTTGTTTGTCCAGGGTGCCCCTATCTTTCTAGGGTGTCCCTGTCTGTCTATGGAGTTTCCCTGTCTGTCCAGGGTGCCCGCCATCAATTAATGGTGTTTCCCTGTCTGTCCAGGGTATCCCTGTCTGTTCAGGGTGTTTCCCTGTCTGTCAAGGGTCTCCCCATCTGTTTATGGTGTTTCCCTGTCTGTCCAGGGTGTTTACGTGTTCGTCCAGGGTGCCTTCCATCTTTCTAGGGTGTCCTCGTCTGTCTTTGGAGTTTTCCTGTTTGTCCAGGGTGTCCCCATCTGTTTATGGTGTTTCCCTGTCTGTCCATGGTGTTTCTGTGTTCGTCCAGGGTGCCCCTGTCTGTCTATGGAGTTTCCCTGTCTGTCCAGGGTGTCCCCTCTCTGTCCAGAATGTTTCTCCGTCTGTCCAGATTGTTCCCCCATCTCTCCAGGGTGTCCCCATCTGTCTAGGGTATCCCCTGTCTGTCAAGGGTATCCTCTGTGCGTGACATTCTGGCTCGGGTTTGAGAATGTGTTCCATAACGCTGTGACAAATTCACACAACAGACTGGTTCTTAAACATGCTGTGGGGAATTATTTATCAGTTATTATTTATAAAATCAGGACTGAAAGAAAGCTACATTTTTACCCTCTTCATCCAAATAGTTTATCAAACTCGGAAGTATCAGCTCTCTTACTCTTACCCGAAGGCAGTTTTGTGTGTTTGTAAGAGGAGAGAACACACTACTGCTACTGTAGATTTGCCAGAAATCTTTCCCAGTTGATAATGCTTTCATCTAGCAACTTCTTATATCAGTGAAATGTTAAGATTTGTTGCTTTTTTTGTCTCAAATTAGATCACGGAGGACCTTGGACCTCTCTCAAATCCATTACATCAGAAAACACCATGCAACGTCTAACAGCCATTCCGCATGTAACCTCTTCCAATGGTGCCACCTACTGGTGAAGAACTAAGATCTCGCTTCTTGACCACAAACCCGTGAAGAAACGTCATCTTTACTGATTCAGAGTCTCATTGTTCAGTATTAAGGAAGTACGCTTCCAGGACTGAAAAGTGAAACACTCATCAATCCAATGAAGACTTTTTTCCATATCAAATTTTGTGAATGCAAGGAATAAGGGAGGAAGGTGAAGGATTTCAATTCTCAGAAGGTTTTTTGTTAGAGTCGACAAAGCTGAAGGACGGACAGTGCAATGTGTTTAGAGCTGTCATGTGATTAAACACCTTAAATTCAATAAGTCTGAAATCTGAACAATGTATATTTGTGTTCTCTATTGCTCAGAGGATAAAAGAATGGAGTTTTCTCCTGTTTTTCTTGTCTCCATGTTGAGGATTGAGTGTCTTTGTCATGTTCCACTCCACAGTAGAGGTTAATATGAAGCTCAGATGAAAGTAGACACTCAGGACTTTAAGAATTTGTCGTGTTTTAGAAGGATTTCTGTTTTTCCGTTGCCTACTAGAGGGGATATATTCATAGAAAAGCTTTAAAAAACCCAAAATGGTTATTTTTTCCACAGAAATGTTTGTATCTTCAAAGTAAATGTTGATATCAAACCCATTTCTCTGAGATGCTCTGAGTACTTGTTCAATTAAAAAGCAGCTCAAATTTCATCTTCAACCAGGAAAATTCCCTCCAACAGAGGGAAAAACACACAGAGTCCTGACTCATTTTATATCAGACTCATAAACTGACCAGAACATCATGTATTCGTTTATTTACACTGATTGAAAACATGCCATATGTCGAGTTGTGTATATTGTATGATTGTGTTGTTGCACTAGAGGGTCATTGCAGTCACCATGCTCCAGGTGGCCTGTAAATACACTGCGCTTGTCATTTTTTCTTTACTTTATTTACTATACAGTTAAAGAATTAGGAATTGCACCTGAGTTACTGAGGAGTGTTTTTTCTGCCTCGGATTTAAACACTGGGCTGCAATTAAACGTTTGGATGTTGTTTTAGGTGCATCCAATTTGAACGTGTGAAACGTGTGTGTGTGTGTGTGATCTAATCGGCTAAGCTGTACTCAGGGACAACACCCAAATGTGTGGAATGTTCTGTTGGAAGGATCATGCTGATCCTCACCACAGCGCATCACATCCTGGCTAATACTGTAGCGTGCCTCTGGTCCAGAGGACGTCACCGTCGCAAACATTGCGTCACTGGTTGTCACGGAGAGAGAGAGAGAGAGAGAGAGAGAATAGGTTTAATTGCAGCTGCATCATGCCTGCAGAGTTAATTCATTTGACTCATTCATCCTTTCATCAATTTCCATGCTTGTGTACAGTACATGTGCTTCCCTCTGTTACAGACAGAATGGACCTACACCTGCCACCTGCCTGGACAACAATGCAACCTCTGTGTGTGTGTGTGTGTGTGTGTATGTTTTTCAGGCTGGAACTCAAAATTGAAGGTAAGTCAGTCCATCCAGGATTTACAGCAGAATTAAAAAAAAAAATTCTGAAGGGAATTAATGAAGTGGAAAGTTCATGAACTATTTGCTTGTTCAGATTTTTTTTTTACTGATATGTCCTGTTTTATTTCCAAACCAAAACTATGATGCAGCTCTGCTCAGATGCCTTGATTGATTGAAAATTGATTCTTGACTCATCTGGACTGGACAGATGTCGACTTCACCACCACCATCACAGCAGGGTTGATGAAGACGCCTTCGCTCACCTCTCGAGTGTCCAGTCAGTGCTGTGTTGATCAGTACTCCATCAAATCCAATAAAACAAGGTGCTTACCCTTTAACCCTCAACACCTCCATCCTATGTTCTACAGACACCCACATATACCTGCACCTCAATCTGAGGAGTCCTTGGCTTTGGGTTCTTCTCCACATCACAGCTCGATGTTCTAAACCAAATCAAGGTAGAAACTTGACAACCCCTCAAACTATATTTCCATGAACATTACTGAGACTCCAAGAGCATGAAGTCTACCAGTCTACAGTCCATGAGTCCATCAAGCTGCTACAAGCTGATGGCTTTCTTCTATTATTAAAATCATCTGTAATATACAAGAACGGAAAAAATGATCTGAGATTTTAAAATAGAATTTTCATTTGAATTCATTTGTTTAACATCTGGGGGAGAAAAAGAAACAAGTTTTTAATCCCTGATCCAATGCTCCTGGTGATCAGCAGCAGCAGCATTTTCCCGGATTGTTCACATTTTATATGCATGATGGAATTAATCCCACATGAACAGAAAACACTAAACACAGCCAGACTCAATTATAAGTGCTTCTAGCGCCCCCTAATGAACAGGCTGATATGACACAAATATCACATCTGTTCTCGTTACAAAGAGTGTATCACCGTATATACAAACAATTTCTCAGTAACACATTAGCTGTATTTAATTTAATATTTATTATTATCATTATTATTATTATTATTATTATTATTATTATTATTATTACAAAAATAATAAAATAATAAAATAATAATAATTATTATTATTTGATTTGATTTGACTTTGCATTAGGTATACATATGTAAATAAAATTATATTGTAAAAAATATATATAATATGTATAGAAAAATCTGTAATTTTTCCTTTTTTTTTAATTTGTAAAAACAAATTTACAAAAATGATCAGAAATTTTTAACTTTTAAAATATATTTTTTAAAGAATTTCCCAGAAACTTCCCACACTGAAACTCAACCGTCCAATCCTCCGCATTCGGATTCTCCTTCACAATATATTTCATGTAATTCTGACTAAATGAGCGCGAATGTCGATAAGAACATCAGAGTTACACACACAGTAATACACACACCGAATTAGCTGCGACTTTCTCCTCCAAAACACCGGAGCAATTCTACTCGTGAGAAAGAGTGGAGAGATGAAGAGGAAAACAATCTAGTCTGCAGATTGCTTTCTTCATTGTGTGGAGGTTAATTCCTGTCTCTGTGTTTATTTGGTGAATAAAGTGACTCTGGATCTCATGTGCTGAAGAAGAACACTCCACTTTAACATGGACCTGCTTTCAAGAAGGAAGAGTTTCACTTCCAGTAAAAGAGAATATTATTAGCTCATGAAACAATGTAAACTTTAAAAATGTACAAACAATACTTTTTATTGGTTTCTTAAATGTCTTTGAGTAGTTTTGAAGGAAACTGTTATTCATTGGCCGGTGGGAAACAGTGTGGTCAGTGATTGGTCACTGGAGAGACAGTGGTGATTACCTATTGCTTGTTGAGAGACAGTGGTGATCAGTGATTGGGTCTTGATAAAACAGTGGTGATCAGTGATTGGTCATTAAGAGACAGTGGTGATCAGTTATTGGTCATTAAGAGACAGTGGTGATCAGTGATTGGCCATTAAGAGACAGTGGTGATCAGTGATTGGTCATTAAGAGACAGTGATGCTTACTGATTGGTCAGTGAGAGACAGTGGTGATCAGTGATTGGTCATTAAGAGACAGTGATGCTTACTGATTGGTCATTGAGAGACAGTGGTGATCAGTGATTGGTCATTAAGAGACAGTGATGTTTACTGATTGGTCATTAAGAGACAGTGGTGATCAGTGATTGGTCATAAAGAGACAGTGGTGATCAGTTCCTGGTCATTAAGAGACAGTGGTGATCACTGATTGGTCATTGAGAGACAGTGGTGATCAGTGATTGGCCATTAAGAGACAGTGATGCTTACTGATTGGTCTTTAAGAGACAGTGATGCTTACTGATTGGTCATTGAGAGACAGTGGTGGTCATTGAGAGACAGTGGTGATCAGTGGTTGGTCATTAAGAGACAGTGATGCTTACTGATTGGTCATTAAGAAACACTGGTGATTAGTGTTTGGTCATTAAGAAACAGTGGTGATCAGTGATTGGTCATTAAGAAACAGTGGTGAACAGTGATTGGTCATTAAGAGACAGTGATGATCAGTGATTGGTCATTAAGAGACAGTGATGTTTACTGATTGGTCATTAAGAGACAGTGGTGCTCAGTGATTGGTCATTAAGAGAGAGTGATGCTTACTGATTGGTCATTGAGAGACAGTGACGCTTACTAATTGGTCTTTAAGAGACAGTGATGCTTACTGATTGGTCATTGAGAATCAGTGGTGATCAGTTATTGGTCATTAAGAGACAGTGATGCTTACTAATTGGTCATTAAGAGACAGTGGTGGTCATTGAGAGACAGTGATGCTTACTGATTGGTCACTGAGAGACACTGGTGATTAGTGATTGGTCATTAAGAGACAGTGGTGATCAGTTACTGGTCATTAAGAGACAGTGGTGATCAGTTACTGGTCATTAAGAGACAGTGGTGATCAGTTATTGGTCATTAAGCGACAGTGGTGATCAGTTATTGGTCATTAAGAGACAGCGGTGATCAGTTACTGGTCACTGAGAGACAGTGGTGAACAATGTTGGTCATTAAGAGACAGTGGTGATCAATTATTGGTCATTAAGAGACAGTGATGCTTACTGATTGGTCATTGAGAGAGAGTGGAGATCAGTGATTGGTCATTAAGAGACAGTGATGTTTACTGATTGGTCATTAAGAGACAGTGGTGATCAGTGATTGGTCTTTAAGAGACAGTGATGCTTACTGATTGGTCATTGAGAGACAGTGGTGATCAGTGATTGGCCATAAAGAAACAGTGGTGATCAGTGATTGGTGATTAAGAGACAGTGGTGATCAGTTACTGGTCATTAAGAGATAGTGGTGATCAGTTATTGGTCATTAAGAGACAGTGGTGATCAGTTATTGGTCATTAAGAGACAGTGGTGATCAGTGATTGGTCATTAAGAGACATTTGTGATCAGTGATTGGTCATTAAAAGACAGTGGTGATCAGTGACTGGTGATTAAGAGACAGTGGTGATCAGTTATTGGTCATTCAGAGACAGTGATGCCTACTGGTTGGTCATTAAGAGACATTGGTGATCAGTGATTGGTCATTAAGAGACAGTGGTTATCAGTGATTGGTCATTAAGAGACAGTGGTGATCAGTGTTTGGTCATTAAGAGACAGTGGTGATCAGTTATTGGTCATTGAGAGACAGTGATGCTTACTGGTTGGTTATTAAGAGACAGTGGTGATTAGTGATTGGTCATTGAGAGACAGTGGTGATCGTTGACTGGTCATTAAGAGACAGTGGTGATCAGTGTTTGGTCACTGAAAGACAGTGGCCATCAGTGATTAGTCATTAGGAGACAGTGATGCTTACTGATTGGTCATTAAGAGACAGTGGTGATCAGTTATTGGTCATTGAGAGACACTGGTGATCAGTGTTTGGTCATTGAAAGACAGTGGTAATCAGTGATTGGTCATTAAGCGACAGTGGTGATCAGTTATTGGTCATTGAGAGACAGTGATGCTTACTGATTGGTCATTAAGAGACAGTGTTCATCAGTGATTGGTCACTGAGAGACAGTGGTGATAAGTGATTGGTCATTAAGCGACAGTGGTGATCAGTGATTGGTCATTAAGAGACAGTGGTGATCAGTTATTGGTCATTGAGAGACAGTGATGCTTACTGGTTGGTTATTAAGAGACAGTGGTGATTAGTGATTGGTCATTGAGAGACAGTGGTGATCGTTGACTGGTCATTAAGAGACAGTGGTGATCAGTGTTTGGTCACTGAAAGACAGTGGTAATCAGTGATTGGTCATTGAGAGACAGTGGTGATCAGTGATTGGTCATTAAGCGACAGTGGTGATCAGTTATTGGTCATTGAGAGACAGTGATGCTTACTGATTGGTCATTAAGAGACAGTGTTCATCAGTGATTGGTCACTGAGAGACAGTGGTGATAAGTGATTGGTCATTAAGCGACAGTGGTGATCAGTGATTGGTCATTAAGAGACAGTGGTGATCAGTTATTGGTCATTGAGAGACAGCGGTGATCAGTTACTGGTCACTGAGAGACAGTGGTGAACAATGTTGGTCATTAAGAGACAGTGGTGATCAGTTATTGGTCATTAAGAGACAGTGATGCTTACTGATTGGTCATTGAGAGAGAGTGGAGATCAGTTATTGGTCATTAAGAGACAGTGGTGATCAGTGATTGGCCATTAAGAAACAGTGGTGATCAGTGATTGGTGATTAAGAGACAGTGGTGATCAGTTACTGGTCATTAAGAGATAGTGGTGATCAGTTATTGGTCATTCAGAGACAGTGATGCCTACTGGTTGGTCATTAAGAGACAGTGGTAATCAGTTATTGGTCATTAAGAGACAGTGGTGATCAGTGATTGGTCATTAAGAGACAGTGGTGATCAGTGTTTGGTCATTGAGAGACAGTGATGCTTACTGGTTGGTTATTAAGGGACAGTGGTGATTAGTGATTGGTCATTGAGAGACAGTGGTGATCGTTGACTGGTCATTAAGAGACAGTGGTGATCAGTGTTTGGTCACTGAAAGACGACAGTGGCCATCAGTGATTAGTCATTAGGAGACAGTGATGCTTACTGATTGGTCATTAAGAGACAGTGGTGATCAGTTATTGGTCATTGAGAGACACTGGTGATCAGTGTTTGGTCATTGAAAGACAGTGGTAATCAGTGATTGGTCATTGAGAGACAGTGGTGATCAGTGATTGGTCATAAAGAGACTGGTGATCAGTTATTGGTCATTGAGAGACAGTGATGCTTACTGATTGGTCATTAAGAGACAGTGTTCATCAGTGATTGGTCATTAGGAGACAGTGATGCTTACTGATTGGTCATTAAGAGACAGTGGTGATCAGTGATTGGTCACTAAGAGACAGTGGTGATAAGTGATTGGTCATTAAGCGACAGTGGTGATCAGTTATTGGTCATTGAGAGACAGCGGTGATCAGTTACTGGTCACTGAGAGACAGTGGTGAACAATGTTGGTCATTAAGAGACAGTGGTGATCAGTTATTGGTCATTAAGAGACAGTGATGCTTACTGATTGGTCATTGAGAGAGAGTGGAGATCAGTTATTGGTCATTAAGAGACAGTGGTGATCAGTGATTGGTCATTAAGAGACAGTGATGTTTACTGATTGGTCATTAAGAGACAGTGGTGATAGTGTTTGGTCATTAAGAGACAGTGGTGATCAGTGATTGGTCTTTAAGAGACAGTGATGCTTACTGATTGGTCATTGAGAGACAGTGGTGATCAGTGATTGGCTATTAAGAAACAGTGGTGATCAGTGATTGGTGATTAAGAGACAGTGGTGATCAGTTACTGGTCATTAAGAGATAGTGGTGATCAGTTATTGGTCATTAAGAGACAGTGGTGATCAGTTATTGGTCATTAAAAGACAGTGGTGATCAGTTATTGGTCATTAAAAGACAGTGGTGATCAGTGATTGGTCATTAAGAGACATTTGTGATCAGTGATTGGTCATTAAAAGACAGTGGTGATCAGTGACTGGTGATTAAGAGACAGTGGTGATCAGTTATTGGTCATTCAGAGACAGTGATGCCTACTGGTTGGTCATTAAGAGACAGTGGTGATCAGTTATTGGTCATTAAGAGACAGTGGTGATCAGTGATTGGTCATTAAAAGACATTGGTGATCAGTGATTGGTCATTAAAAGACAGTGGTTATCAGTGATTGGTCATTAAGCGACAGTGGTGATCAGTGATTGGTCATTAAGAGACAGTGCTGATCAGTTATTGGTCATTAATAGACAGTGGTCATTAAGAGACAGTGGTGATCAGTGATTGGTCATTAAGAGACAGTGGTGATCAGTGATTAGTCATTAAGAGACAGTGGTCAGTGATTGGTCATTGAGAGACAGTGTTGATCGGTTATTGGTCATTAAGAGACAGTGGTGATCAGTGATTGGTCATTAAGAGACAGTGGTGATCAGTGATTGGTCATTAAGAGACAGTGGTGATCAGTGATTGGTCATTAAGAGACAGTGGTGATCAGTGATTGGTCATTAAGAGACAGTGGTGATCAGTGATTGGTCATTAATAGACAGTGGTCATTAAGAGACAGTGGTGATCAGTGATTGGTCATTAAGAGACAGTGGTCATTAAGAGACAGTGGTGATCAGTGATTGGTCATTAAGAGACAGTGGTGATCAGTGATTAGTCATTAAGAGACAGTGGTGATCAGTGCTTGGTCATTAAGAGACAGTGGTGATCAGTGCTTGGTCATTAAGAGACAGTGGTGATCAGTGATTAGTCATTAAGAGACAGTGGTGATCAGTGCTTGGTCATTAAGAGACAGTGGTGATCAGTGATTGGTCATTAAGAGACAGTGGTGATCAGTGATTGGTCATTAAGAGACAGTGGTGATCAGTCTGATCAGACTGTAAGACATTTTCCCACATGGTCTGGTGACCTTCTTGCTGCCCTGCCCCATCGTCCATACATGTGATGAATATGAGAGTTTGTCTCATGCAGGGAGTAATCATTACTTTCCAGATGTTCTTCCAGCTCCTTTAATGCTGCTGTAGATATCCTCAGTGATTAGATTCTTCTTGTTCTTTTCTCAATTTTGGAGGGACGTCCTGTTCTCGGTGCAGTTCACTGTGGTGCCTCATTTTAGATATTATTTGATGATGGACTTTACTGTGTTCCACAGGACATCTAATGTCCTCTAGATGATTTATAGGCTCTTAGTGGACCATGGCTTCAGCAGAAACCAAGTCACTGATGACAGGTGCATGATGAATACTGCTGAATTTGGGTTTGAATCACAATCACATGATTTATTTTGGTTTTATATTTTAAACACCACAAAAAAAACTGACATTTTATAAATATCTGCTCAGAGGAGAAACTCTCCAGTGGACCACGAGCATTTTACCAGAAGAACGAGGTAGATCTACTTTCTGTCAGTTCAGGTGTTTTAGTCTGGAACGAATTTACATAAACTGCAACTTGTATTTAAATAAATAAATGAATATAAGAGCCCAAAGGTTTCTTTAACATTTAGGTGAGTTTGTGTGTGTGTGTATGTGTGTGTGTGTGTGTGTGTGTGAGAAAGTGAGTGGGTGACATTATGTTCTTTAAAGGCCACAGGTCTTTCCCTCTACCTTGTAGGATTAGCAGCAGATTCATTCGAACAACACGCCTCACCACATAATACCCTCATTGTTAAACTCACTTTATTCTGCTGGCCCAAATTACATCCCAGGTTTCAATCAAAGAGCAGAAATTTGCATATTCAATTACACCCTTTTGAATTATTCATTCTTCACCGGAGGTCATTGCAACACAATCGTGACATCTTACGGCGGTCCCGTAAAAGCAGCGTGTCCGTTTAATCTCCACCTGCATTAAAAAAGCTGCGAAACAGGAAAGGGTTCGAGAATTAAGAACCGGCCAGGTTGGTTAAACGGACTTGATTGACCAGCAAAGAAGGTTATGGACAGGAGAACATTTCCGACCTGGAATAAAAAACTGCTGAAATGAATTTGAGTGTGTAATCAGGGTCTGTTTTCCACATGAAGCATGGCGGTCCTTCACTATGGTTACGCTGCGTTGAACTTTGGCCCCCTTGTGGAGAACAATTCAGACTGCCATCCATAGACAGGTCTTATTGAAGCTGACTGAAGGCAAACTGTACACCCAGGAGACTCTACACTGGATAAAAAAGATGAAGAGAGAGGAACAAT
The DNA here is from genome assembly GCF_019097595.1 of Hemibagrus wyckioides. Lineage (NCBI taxonomy): Eukaryota > Metazoa > Chordata > Actinopteri > Siluriformes > Bagridae > Hemibagrus > Hemibagrus wyckioides. The sequence goes on along the minus strand of NC_080715.1, from coordinate 34,065,583 downwards.
AGAGGAACATTACATTAAATCAGTGATGTCAGTGTCTGGAGCTTTTACAGATAAGAGTGTGTGTGTGTGTTTGTGTTTGTACGTGGGTGGATAGGTGGGTGGATGGGTGGATGGGTGGGATCTCAGTTCTTCATACATAAATGAAGAGCACCTTGCTTATAAGGGTCTCTGCACCTCTCCATTCTCCTGATAAAGAAATGAAAGCACTAATTATCTGCAGTATAATGTGCTTAGTGTGTAGAGACCCAGATTTAACCTTATAAAGACTAATGAGCTAACAAAGCCGGGATTTACCTTTCTGCATATTTTTACAGTGAATCTCAATTCGAGAAGATTCAGGTCAATAAATGATAATAATAATAATAATAATAATAATAATAATAATAATAATTATTATTATTATTATTATTATTATTATTATTATTAACCGTAGCAGGATTTTCTAAATTTATAACCAAGCTTTTAAAATTCAGTATTAATTTTATCATTTATTTTTACAGTATAACACTGGATTTAACAAAAAAATATCAACCTTGAGTGAAAAAAATGTCTGCATTCTCAGAGTGATTTTTTGTCTAGCAGGAGAGAGTACAGGAAGCAGTGTTGGAGCTTCATAACTCCAGGATCTTTATTGACTCTGAGCTCCATTTACAGTGTATAAGGACTTTATATCATCCTGCACCTCTGGGTTCCTCAAGGTGCTCCTGTTTCTTCCAAACATCCCAAAATCATATCTATAGCTAAACCACTCATGTATGAGCTTACTGGACATCTCAATCTAAATCCATGTGCATGAAGATAATTTACACAGCTGTGTCAGCCCCTATTCTTCTGGAAAGGCTTTCTATGGGATTGTAGTGTGTGTGTGTGTGTGTGTGTTTGTGTGTGTGTGTAAATTTGTGTCCATTCTGTGTCTAAAGAGTGGATTTAGATTTTGGATGAGAAGGTCTGGCTGTTAACTGATGGTCCAAATCATCCCAAAGGTGTTCAGTGAGGGCTCTGTGCAGGCCACACCAAAGTCATTTAATGTTTTTATGGATCTCGGTTTGTGCTGTAACATTAACATTAACGTTAATACAACATTTCCTGGCAGAGGCCCAGTATGAAGCTAAACCCTAAAAAACAGCTCTCATCCTCCACCAGACTCTGTTTTCCAGTAGATAGCAGTTCTCCTGGCATCTACCAAACCAGATTCATCCATCACGCTACCAGATGTAGCAGTGATGCATGATTCATCACTCCAGAGAAGATGTTTCTACTGCTCCAGATTCCAGCGGTGGTGCTTTACACCACTCCAGCCTACACTTGGCATTGTGCATGGGCTTGTGAGCAGCTGTTCAGTCGTGCAGCTCCACAGTGCTGATGTTGCTTCCAGATACAGTAGTGAGTGCAACTACTATTTGATTTTATCGTCATGAAAGTGGGAACTGAAGCCTCATAGAAGGGAATGTGCTGATTTTTGTTTTTTCCACATAGTTGATGTGATGATGATACTCCAGAGCACAGTCTCCTCTCTCACCGACCACCCCCCACCACCACCTTCCCTCCTCACTCTTTCCTCCACCGCCACGTTGCCTGTCACGTGACGCCAGCGCTCGCTCAAAAATAATCTCCGCGACAGGCGACACTCGAGCGCGCATCATCCTCCTCCTCCTCCTCCTCATCATCATCATCAGCAGCAGCAGCAGCAGCACTCGCAGTATAACCGGCGGCGGCACGAGTTTTCCTCCCTTTCAAACATCCGGGTGTCGCGCGCAATGCGCAGTCGCGCCGCTGCAGCCGTTTCAGCGAGCTGAGAGAGAGAGAGAGAGAGAGAGAGAGAGGGCGGAGAGACCGGAGAGTGCCAGAGACGCGGAGACGCAGCGGGACGCCGACTTGGCCAAGCTTCAAACATAGGCACTTGATTAAAAAAAAGAAAAAAACAATAATCCCACGTCAACGTCAAAGACATGGACATGGCGAGGGAAGAAAACGCGCCCTAAAATGTCAGATTTAAATACGGCGAAGCGAGCGAGAGCGGCTTCCCCTCCCCTCCTCCCTCATCTTTTACCCTAAACCCGGTGATCTCGTCTCAGGTGCTTCATCCTTCTTGACGCAGTCTGACTGAACTCGGGGAGCAAAAAAAAAAAAGAAATGAAGAAGTTTAATATTCGGAAGGTGCTGGACGGCTTGACGGCGGTCTCATCGCCTTCAGCGTCGCCGCATGCAGGGGCCAAAGAGAACGACTTCATCCTCCCGGAGACCCTCCAGTCCGAGCACTTCCAGCTCTGCAAGGTGGGCAAAGCCGAACGCACCGGATTTACCGTGCGTGCACGAGCAGCGCAGGGTCCCGCGGGCCAGCTGCTGACGCCGAGCCGGAGGAGCGCGGGTTTCACGCGAAATCGTTAACGCGTCGCGTCCGTTCTTGACGGCTGTGTAGGTGTATATATATAAACAGCAGTCTTTCATCCGTCATGTCCACGGAGGGACCTCTGTTTGAATAGGCAGGCCGGCGCACTATGGACACAGACACACACACACACTGTCACTGAAGAGAGAGCTGGCCTGAAGTGCTTGCTGATTTTACGCGCGGTCGATATTAAGCTATGGCTTTTCAAAAAAGGCTTGGTTCCGTGTTTATTGTGTTGCGCTGCGGCTGCGTAAAAATATATTTCACAGGTTTTTACGCAGCGTGGCCGGTGTGTGTGTGTGTGTGCGGGATACGGTAGGGAATGCGTCTTAGCTTTAGGGTGCAACTGATGTGCAGCGTTCTGTGCGTTAAATAAATAGATAATTAATAAATAAATAAATAAATAAATGAATGAATGAATGAATGAATGAATGAATGAATGCAGGGATGGAGTGAAGTGTAGATTTAGAGTGCGCGCGAGGTGGAGAACAAAAACACAACAGCCAAAATCTGGTGTAATCTGTTCCTAGCGGATTATGTCAGTCAGTCAAATTGATTTCTCGCACCACCGACTAATTCTCTCTCGCTTTCTCTTTCTTACTCTCTCTCTCTCACTCTCTCTCTGACACACACACACATACACACACACACACACACACACACACACTTGCGAAACCTGCACCAGAGCTGCCAGGTGCATGAGTAGAAACTGTTCCCGAAATTCCAGAATAAACTCTTCGGAAAACCTCCCTGTTGACTCCAGCAGCTCTTCAGGCCTGAGTGAAAATATAGACCGTGTCCTGCTTGTCCAGTGTTTTGTCACTGTTTTGTGGCCCGGTGTCTTCAGCTTGCAGCACTCCAGCGAGAACATAGGAACCACTTACGTAAGATGCTTATGCCTCCACTCTCTCATTAGACAGACAGAGAGAGAGAGAGAGAGAGAGAGAGAGATGACAGCTGGAGGAATAAATAGAGCCCCAAATTGACAAAACAAATAAATCTGCATTATATTCTAGCTTTGTTTCATTCTTAAATGTGTGTGTGTGTTTCTGATCTCTTCTCTTCTTTATCAGACTGTCCGCCATGGGTTTCCCTACCAACCATCTTCCATGGCCTTCGACCCGGTCCAGAAAATCCTCGCCATCGGGACTCAAAGTGGAGCTCTGCGGTTGTATCCTTTAATCCCAGTGTGTGTGTGTGTGTGCTCTTTTTCAGACAGGACCCTGAGAAATCTCCCGTGAGTACCTTTTAAACCTTCATTATTCATGAGTGATAAGTTATTGCTCATGTTATCATCTTTGGCGTTGGTGACGAATCATGGCGAAGAAGCGGGAAACACTTTGGTGTTTTATCCGTTTCTTATTTTTCTCTGGTTGAGACGTGGTTTTAGCAGTTGATGCAAACGAATATTGTTCTGATTTCTTGACGAATCTGATTAGTTAAATAATCAAGCCACAGGAAGACGGACGTGAGAAGTCGAGTATTTTTTATTCGGCTGCAGAGCTCATGCAGGCGAGGAAGCTGACAACTGAATTTCATCACTGAAAAGATTTCCGTTTCTCTCCTCGCTGCATTCATTCATTCCCTTTACACCAACTCGCTTTGAGTTTGTCAGGCAGATTTGTGGATCAGCTTTGTCTGATCCTCGTCCTCTTTTATTTGGAGATTGTGACACCGGCGCTGAGACTCCGGAGAATTTTCTTTTTTCCGTCTTTTAAAAGGACCCCTGTTGAGGGTCTTGTCACTAAGCCTCATGTGATGATCAGGATTTCAGTAGATACACAGCATTCAGTGAAGTAAAGAAAAAAAACTTGGATTGAAAGAATTCCTTGGTGTCTGTTTTCCTTTAATTAATTCTTTGATATCAATAAGCAGGAAGTTGCTTTTTTATTTATTTATTTATTTATTTTTCACGACATGATCCGTGTATGATCTTCTCCGGCTTTGTTACTCAGGGTGTATTTTGTATTCGTTATTCTAGGCGTTCCCGTCCTGGTGTTCTAGCGTCTCAGTATTTTGTCTGTCTCAGCTTTTTTTTTCTTTGCCCATGAGGATGATGGAAAGTGGCAGATCAAGAGGCCAGAGCAGCAGAGCCGTCCAGAAGATTACCGCAGAAAAAAAAAACTTGAGAGAAGTGTACAGCTTAGTGCCCTTGGGATACTTGTGCTGTGATCCCAAAAAAAAAAAAATCAGGCTGTTTGCTGTTTTCTTCCTAATGCAGGGGAATAAATGTGCTTACAAGTTCAGAGACATCTACAGCTTCCATCTTAAATTCCTTTAAATGACCTTTAGTGGTAGCTCCTCCAGGGTAGTGGGTTCGATTCCTGTCTCCGCCTGTTTGGCTGTCTCCACACTGTTTGTGTGTGTGTGTGTGTGTGTGAGAGAGAGAGAGAGAGAGAGAGAAAGAGAAAGAGAGAGAGAGAGAGAATTTGCATGTTCTCCCCATGCTTTGGTGGTTTCCTCTGGGTCTTCTGGTTTCTCCTCCCCAGTCCAAAGATATGCCCTGTAGGCTGATTGGCATCTCTAAATTGTCTGTAGTGTGAGTGTGTGTGTCCATGGTGTCACCTGCTTTGTGCCCAGAGTCACCCAGGATAGAATTCAAGGCATTCCCACTGACCCTGTGATGTATGGATAGATAGATAGATAGATAGATAGATAGATAGATAGATAGATAGATAGATAGATAGATAGATAGATAGATAGATAGATAGATAGATAGATAGATAGATAGATAGATGGACGGACGGACGGACGGACGGAGGAATGGATAGATGGATGTATGAATGGAGGGATATATGGGTGGATAGATGGATGGATGGTTGGGTGGAGGGATATATGGGTGGATAGATGGATGGATGGATGTAATAGATAGATAGATAGATAGATAGATAGATAGATAGATAGATAGATAGATAGATAGATAGATAGATAGATAGACGGGCGGGTGGGTGGTTGGATGGATGAATGGATAGATGGATGGATGTACAGCCTTGCAAAAGTATTCATACCCCTTGAGCTTTTCCACATTTTGTCACGTTACAACCACAAAAGTAAATGTATTTTATTGGGATTTTATGTGATAGACCAACTCAAAGTGGCACATCATTCTGAAGTGGAAGAAAAATGATGAATGGTTTTCAAAAATGTTTACCAATACAAATCTGAAAAGTGTGGGCAGCATTTGTATTCAGCCCCCTGTACTCTGATGACCCCTAACTAAAATCCAGTGGATCCAATTTCCTTCAGAAGTCACTAATTAGTAAATCTAGAGTCTGTGTGTAATCCCAGTATAAATACAGCTGATATGTGAAGCCCTCAGAGATTTGTTAGAGAACATTAGTGAACAAACAGCATCATGAAGACCAAGGAACACACCAGACAGGTCAGGGATAAAGCTGTGGAGAAGTTTAAAGAAGAGTTATAAAAAATATCCCAAGCCTTGAACATCTCACAGAGCAGTGTTTAATCCATCATCCAAAAATGAAAAGACTGCAAACCTACCAAGACATGACCGTCCACCTAAACTGACAGGCTGGGCAAGGAGAGCATTAATCAGAGAAGCAGCCAAGAGGCCCATGGTTACTCTGGAGGAGCTGCACAGATCCACAGCTCAGGTGGGAGAATCTGTCCACAGGACAACTATTAGTGGTGCACTCCACAAATCTGGCCTTTATGGAAAAGTGGCAAGAAGAAAGCCATTGTTGCAAGAAAGCCATAAGAAGTCCTGTTTGCAGTTTGTGACAAGCCATGTGGGGGACATGGCAAACATATGGAAGAAGGTGTTCTGGTCAGATGAGACCAAAATGGAAATTTTTGGACTGATTCCAAAACACTATGTGTGACAGAAAACTAACACTGCACATCACCCTGAACACACCATCCTCAGCGTGAAACATGGTGGTGGTGGGGATGCTTTTCTTCAGCAGGAACAGGAAAGCTGGTCAGAGTTGATGGGAAGATGGATGGCACCAAATACAGGGCAATCTTAGAGACTGGGGCAGAGATTCACCTTCCAGCAGGACAATCTGAAGCTTTACTGATTTGTTGCTTTTCTAGATTTTTGTCCACTCTTGATCCCCGTCCAGCTCAAATACAGTAATTAATATTTCACTAATTAATCTAAAAAGTACAATTAAAGGCTCATTAATGCAGGAATGTTGATTTAAATCAAATCATTTCAGCCAAGAAAAGACAAAGCTCAGAGTTTCTACGTCGTATAGAAGTATTTCTGTTGTTATATATGCTGCACAGACTCATGGAGACTTCCCTACGTTTATCCCACGTGAAGGCGGAGCAATAAAGACAAGCGTGACTGACTTTTTTTGTAGCTGAGGAGGAAATTTAGCTGAAACCTCGAAATCCTGCTTTACTGTTGAACAAACATCTAAATGGAGCTGCAGCATGAAGACGATACTCTGTTATTAATGTCATGATGATCCACCAAAATCTGTGGTCACATGCTGCAGCTGGTGCTTAGTGTCCCCAAAGTGACACTAAGGGGGGAGAGAGAGAGAGAGAGAGAGAGAGACAGACAGACAGGGCGAGAGAGAGAGAGAGATGGGGCGAGAGAGAGACAGGGCAAGAGAGAGAGAGAAAGAGAGAGAGAGAGAGAGAGAGAGAATGAGACAGGACAAAACAGAAGGAGAAAGAGAGAGAAAGAAAAAAGAGAGATAGAGAAAGACAACAAGAGAGAGAAAGGCAAGAAAAAGAGTGAGGGAGAGAGAGAGAGAGAGAGAGAGAGAGAGAGTGGGCAGAGCAAGACAGATCTCTCTCACAAAGAGAGAGAGAGAAAGAGAGAGAACAGAAAGTGAGAGAGTGACGGAGAGAAAGAGTGGAAGACCATGAGGATGATAGAAAAGGGGGAGTGAGAGACTGGAAGACAGAGACAGAGAGAGAAGAGAGAGAAGGGAAATAGAGAGAGTGAGGGAGAGAGAGGAATATAATAAGAGAGAGAAGAAGCGAAAGTTTGTAGCAAAAAAATTGTGTGAATCTATCAATTAGTAGTCAATAAAATCTGAGGAGAGAGAGAGAGAGAGAGAGACATGGGGTGGTGTTGGAAATTGTTGTTTTTTGGGGTGGGGGCCCGGGGATGGTCCCTGTTTTGTCCTTTCGCAAAATGGATTGTTAAGGTGTAGTGGAGAGAAAATGGCAGAGTCACAACTCTCTCTCTCTCTCTCTCTCTCTCTCTCTCTCTCTCTCTGTCTGTCTCTACCTCTCTCTCTCTCTGTCAGTCTCTACCTCTCTCTCTCTCTCTCTCTCTCGCTCTCTCTCTCTCTCTCTCTCTCTCTCTCGCTCTCTCTCTCTCTCTCTCTCTCTCTCTCTTGCTCTCTCTCTCTCTCTCTCTCTCTGTCTGTCTCTACCTCTCTCTCTCTCTGTCAGTCTCTACCTCTCTCTCTCTCTCTCTCTCTCGCTCTCTCTCTCTCTCTGTCTGTCTCTACCTCTCTCTCTCTCTGTCAGTCTCTACCTCTCTCTCTCTCTCTCTCTCTCTCTCTCTCTCTCTCTCTCTCTCTCTCGCTCTCATAATTCTATTGATCAAATTTTCTCACAAATAAAATAGAAACACAAACCAAATGATTTGTGGTAAACAATTTACCGCAGGAATAGTAAACAGTGCACTGGTTATGGTCACTGGATTCAGTGATAATGTATTTATTTGTTTGTTTAGTGTTGTGACATGTGATTGGTCATGTGATTGAAGCTGTTGTTTTTTCCCCTCAGGTCAGTGGTAACATACCTTTTTTTTGTCCCGTTGTTTTTGTTGTCCTGTCAGGTGTTTCAGTGTGATTCAGACCCAGAGACTCTGCTTTTGGATACGAATGCCAGAGTTACATAATCCATGAGCAAGAGCCTGATGATGATGATGATGATGTTTATAGAGAATGATGTGAAGAAAAAAAGGTCAGGAAATAGTAATAGTTTCTCCTTCCTTCCTGCCCTAATGACACAACAGCAGCAGGCATAGGTGTGTTGCCCCAGTGTTCAAATAACGTTCCCTCAGTGTTCCAATAACTTTCCCCAAGGTTCCAATAACATTCCCTCAGTGTTCCAATAACATTCCCTCAGTGTTGCAATAACATTCCCTCAGTGTTCCAATAACATTCCCTCAGTGTTCCAATAACATTCGCTCAGTGTTCCAATAACATTCCCTCAGTGTTCCAATAATGTTCCCATCAGCATTCCTTAAGCAGTCTCTCAGCGTTCCAATAACGTTCTCCCAGTGTTCCAATATCATTCCCACCAGCATTCCTTAACCATTCTCTCAGTGTTCCAATTAACATTCTTAAACATTTCTACAGCTACATTCGGAAGTCTGTCTGTGTGTTCCAATAACACTCCCTCAGTGTTCCAATAACGCTCCCTCAGTGTTCCAATAACATTCCCTCAGTGTTCCAGTAATGTTCCCATCAGCATTCCTTAAGCATTCCCACAGCATTCCCACAGCATTCCCTCAGAATGTGTCTGTGTGTGTTTCCTTCCGTTCCAGCTTCTCCCAGTCTTGACCTTCTTTCTCACGCTTAGCTCTTTAAAGAAATTTGGTCTCACTGCAAATAACGTTTCTGTTCCAACACTGGAGAACGATCTGTAGAGTCGATCAGCCGAGGCGTGTTTGGTATTTAGTGATTAGTTTCACTCCGACTCTGTGACGCTCGTGTTAGCTAACAGTCAGGAGTTATCTCTTACGTGTTGCTGATAGAAATCCTGAACAAACCTCAGCTCAAATCTGAAGATCTGACCATGGATCAGGATTTTCACGGAACTCTTCCTTTAAGCTTTTCACTGAACTCTTCCTGCGACGCCGCTGCACCTGAAATGCAGATGTTTCTTTTGTGTAATCTAAAAAGGCAGGCTTTATGTGGCGTGTGTGTGTGTGTGTGTGCTTTGCTGCTGCTTATTCATGGAGGCCTTTTCACTGTGACACATGAAAAAAAGTGGGCGTGCACACACACACACACGTGCATGCTTGAACCTGGTTGTCATAGTAATGTTCCCCATGTGATGTGTTCGGTGAGGCTGTTAGAATAAATAATTTACAGTACAAATACCGAGCCCCTGCGGCCACGCTGACTTCTGAAGTCGTAGCTACATCGAGCGTTCCGCCTGAAGCGTGCAGTGTGACACGACCTCGACGTCCAGCTCCGAAACAGATTTATTACTGACCTCGAGGTGAGACCGATACATGAAGTACGTTTTCCGTTAACTAAAACGACAACAAAACACCACGGTGGAGACGGAAAGCCTGCATGTGTGTTCTGTGTTCTGATGATGGTGTGTAAGGAAGAAGATGAAGATGTTCTCCAGTGAACTTTTAGGCTCTGACCCAGTGATCACAGAGAAACGTGTGAAGTTCTTCTACCTCACGTCTCACCACACGTTTCTGTGAAAGGACTTCAGATTTTATCGACTACTGATTGATACATTCATCTAAGATTCTTACTCAAAACACTTTCTCTTTTTCTCTCACTCTCTCTCTCTCTCTCTCTCTCTCTCTGTCTCTCTCTCTCTCTTTCTTTTACCAACTGCCTCTCTCTCTCTCTCTGTCTGTCTCTCTCTCTCTCTCTTTCTTTTACCAACTGCCTCTCTGTCTCTTTCTCTCTCTCCCTCTCTCTCTCTCTCTCTCTCTCTCTCTCTTTCTCTTTCTCTGCCTCTCTCTCTCTCTCTCTCTCTCTCTTTTTTGTTCTTTTCCCCCTCCTCTTTGCAGTAGGCAGGGTGAATTATGGGATGTGGTTGCTAAACATGTCAGGGAACATTGTGTCATGCTTTTCTTGAAAAGCTCAGGATTAACTAATGCATGTGAGGTCACCTGGCTGTCCAGTAATTACAGAGCATTCACACTCACACATACACACACACACACTGTGTGGCTATAGAAAGGACTGAGCGATACGGTGAAAATATCACAAATATGGAGACATTTAAGTTTTCAACAAATCAGAGAAAGAAAATATTATCTTATTTATTTATTTACTAATTTATTTATTTATTTATTTAGCAATTTTGCTTTTAAAAAGGTATTGCCACATTGTGTGGCTTATTTATTTATTTATTTGTTTGTTTATTTATTTAGTTATTTATCACAGTAAATTATAAGCACAGACAGAAGGTATTTTTATAGAGTATGTGGAAAATGCTGTCAAGTTTAAATTAACTGATGGAATATTAAATACAAAAAAAAATTAAAGAAAGTAAGATTTACCAAAATTAATAAGATAACCAAATTTCCACCATCCAACTAACATAAATCCATAAATCCTTTCAACTCACTAAATTCACACACAATGAATTCGGGTTAATTTTTATTCCCATAGATTCATTTTCACTTCTCCAACTAAGGAATTGCGAGCTTTGCCTTTTATGGAGTTTGGTGGGCGTCACCATATGCAAACTGATCAGCTGCACCGGCGCTTGACCGAGGCCTGACATTCTCCACCTTCAACACCTTGGACACATGCATGCTACAACACTTTCTCTTTTCCAAACAAACACACACACACACACACATACACACACAGAGGTTCACACATCATTAGACTAACGAGGCACGCCGAGTCTGATGGCTGTCACTCAGCTCATCTCGCGCTCCATCAAAGGCCTGGAGCTCATCGATCTGTTTCATCACTGCTTCAGAGAGGCTTCCAGAGCCTCCTCCAACCTGTTCCCCTGGATCACACTCCCTAAGACCTGCTGATTAATACACACACACAAACACACACACACACACACACTCTGCTGTTGTCCTAAAGTGTTTGCCTAAGTGGGGGTCTATAGGCAGGTGTTAGAGTGAATGCTATCATTATTTAGTTACTCCTAGACACACACACACACACACACAGTCAGTGTGTGAGAGAGACTGGCTATGGCAGGTGTGACCTTGACAGGCAGTCTGTGTGGGTGTTTAGCTCACTCCTTTATCTCTCTCTCTCTCTCTCTCTCTCTCTCTCTCTCTCTCTCTCTCTCTCCCTGTCTCTCTCTCTCTGTCTGTCACTCTTTCTATCTGTCTGCTTCTCTCTCTCCCACTCTCTATCTGTCTCTCTCTCTCCCACTCTCTCTTTCTATCTGTCTCTCTCTCCCTCTCTCTCTCCCTCTCTCTCTCTCGCTCCCTCCCTCTCTCTCTCTCTCTCTCTCTCTCTCTGTCTGCCTGTCTCCCTCTCTTTCTATCTGCCTTTCTCTCTCTCTCTCTCTCTCTCTCTCTCTCTCTCTCTCTCTCTCTCTCTCTCTCTTTCTTTCTATCTGTCTGTCTCATTCCCCCCCTCTCTGTCTCTCTTTCTGTCTGTCTGTCTCACTCTCTGATACATACTTTCTTCTGGTTTCCGGACCTCAGGCAGGACTATAGACGTATTCGGAATTTATACAGCTTCATGCAAAAGGGGGTGGAGTCAGTAAGTAAGACAGACGAGCGTGCGTCATTTGTTCAAGATTTCGGTTTTTTTCCGAAAAAACTTTTTTTTCTTTTTTTTCTCTCAACATGACGTGTCTCAGTGTGACATTCTGATGCAACCGCAGTGTGGAACTGATGAAATCGTTTCTCTGCACCTCGCCCCGTTTCCTGACCTCTGTTTTGTTTCATGTGGCTTCAAAAATGAGGCATCGAACCTGCAGCCCAGAGCAGCACTTCCTGTATGCTAATGACTTGTCCCAGTGTTTTGGCTGCTGATCATCTCCCAGAAGCTTTAATGTGATCATAGCTATCATTCAAAAGCCTTCCTTTAAAATGCTAAGGTTCAACAGATTGAAAAATCTGCATTTGATTAGGGCTTAGCGGTTAGCATGTTTGCCTCAGGGGTTTCTTCTGGGTTCTCTGGTTTCCTCCTCAGTCCTAAGACATGCCTTGTAGAGTGATTAGCATCTCTAAATGTGTGTGTGTTTGTGTGTGTGTGTGTGTGTGTGTGTGTTTGTGTGTGTGTGTGTGTGTGTGTCTTCTGCCACGAGTCCCCTGAGAAACCATCTGTGTAGTTCATTATGTTCATTATGCTAAGTCATTGTCATTATGCTAAGTTTCTAAAGTAGCTAATGTCCAGTTGTGTATTATTTAAATCGTTAAATAAATTTCTGATGCTATCAAACAGCTAATAAAGATCTGGATGCTATTGTGTTCTAGAATATTCTGTGGAAGCTACGCTGCTAAGTTTCTTGCATTCGCTCAGCAGTTAATCAGCAAAACGCAGAACCGCGTCAACTTTAGCCTTTTTTTATTTGTGAGTTGTTGTGGAGGACAGGAGAGGAAGAGCTCTTACATAAACACACGCTGCTAAAAATACTCCAACTTTTTATTACTGCTGCAGACATCGAGCCAGTAACGTGCCTTTAGAGGAACATTAACACCCAAAAGAAAAGGAAAGGATTTCACCTCCTATACCACCTTCTATATATATATATATATATATAGAGAGAGAGAGAGAGAGAGAGAGAGAGAGAGAGATATGTATACACCGATCAGCCATAACATTATGACCACCTGTCTAATATTGTGTTGCTCCCCCTTTTGCTTCCAAAACAGTCTTGACCTGTCCAGGCATGGACTCCACTAGATCCCTGAAGGTGTGCTGTGGGATCTGGCACCAAGATGTTAGCAGCAGATCCTTTAAGTCCTCTAAGTTTTGAGGTGTGGCCTCCATGGATGGAACTTGTTTGTCCAACACATCCCACAGAGAGATCTGGGGAATTTGGAGTCCAAGTCAACACTTCAAACTGGTTGTTGTTGTTGTTGTGCTCATCAAACCATTCCTTTAATCTATTAACACAGAAAATGATTCCAGGCTACAAAGTGTTCCTCCTTCAGTGTGACTCAGTAGGCTGTAAAGAGGTGTGATGAAAAGGCTGAAGCTTTGGTGATGATGTCCATCATCTCTGCTTCGTGGTTGCTGCACTGATCGTGTTATGGTGTATTGTGTTATTGTGTATTGTGTTACAGTGTGTTACGGTGTGCTGTGATACAGTGTGCTGTGTTACATTGTGAATTGTTACAGTGAGTTGTGTTACAGTGTGTTGTATTATGGTTTGTTGTATTACAGTGTGTTATGGTGTGTTGTGTTATGGCATGTTGCCTTACAGTGTGCTGTGTTACAGTGTGTTGCGGTGTGTTGTATTACAGAGTGTTGTATTATGGTGTGTTGTGTTACAGTGTGTTGCGGTGTGTTGTGTTACAGTGTGTTGTATTATGGTGTGTTGTGTTACAGTGTGTTGTATTATGGTGTGTTGTGTTACAGTGTGTTGTATTATGGTGTGTTGTGTTACAGTGTGTTGTATTATGGCGTGTTGTGTTACAGTGTGTTGTATTATGGTGTGTTGTGTTACAGTGTGTTGTATTATGGTGTGTTGTGTTACAGTGTGTTGCGGTGTGTTGTATTACAGAGTGTTGTATTATGGTGTGTTGTGTTACAGTGTGTTGTATTATGGTGTGTTGTGTTACAGTGTGTTGTATTATGGTGTGTTGTGTTACAGTGTGTTGCGGTGTGTTGTATTATGGTGTGTTGTGTTACAGTGTGTTGTATTATGGCGTGTTGTGTTACAGTGTGTTGTATTATGGTGTGTTGTGTTACAGTGTGTTGTATTATGGTGTGTTGTGTTACAGTGTGTTGTATTATGGTGTGTTGTGTTACAGTGTGTTGTATTATGGTGTGTTGTGTTACAGTGTGTTGTATTATGGTGTGTTGTGTTACAGTGTGTTGTATTATGGTGTGTTGTGTTACAGTGTGTTGTATTATGGTGTGTTGTGTTACAGTGTGTTGTATTATGGTGTGTTGTGTTACAGTGTGTTGTATTATGGTGTGTTGTGTTACAGTGTGTTGTATTATGGTGTGTTGTGTTACAGTGTGTTGTATTATGGTGTGTTGTGTTACAGTGTGTTGTATTATGGTGTGTTGTGTTACAGTGTGTTGTATTATGGTGTGTTGTGTTACAGTGTGTTGTATTATGGCGTGTTGTGTTACAGTGTGTTGTATTATGGTGTGTTGTGTTACAGTGTGTTGTATTATGGTGTGTTGTGTTACAGTGTGTTGTATTACAGTGTGTTATGGTGTGTTGTGTTACAGTGTGTTGCGGTGTGTTGTATTACAGAGTGTTGTATTATGGTGTGTTGTGTTACAGTGTGTTGTATTATGGTTTGTTGTATTACAGTGTGTTGTATTATGGCGTGTTGTGTTACAGTGTGTTGTATTATGGTGTGTTGTGTTATGGCATGTTGCCTTACAGTGTGCTGTGTTACAGTGTGTTGCGGTGTGTTGTATTACAGAGTGTTGTATTATGGCGTGTTGTGTTACAGTGTGTTGTATTATGGTGTGTTGTGTTACAGTGTGTTGTATTATGGTGTGTTGTGTTACAGTGTGTTGTATTATGGTGTGTTGTGTTACAGTGTGTTGTATTATGGTGTGTTGTGTTACAGTGTGTTGTATTATGGTGTGTTGTGTTACAGTGTGTTGTATTATGGTGTGTTGTGTTACAGTGTGTTGCGGTGTGTTGTATTACAGAGTGTTGTATTATGGTGTGTTGTGTTACAGTGTGTTGTATTATGGTGTGTTGTGTTACAGTGTGTTGTATTATGGTGTGTTGTGTTACAGTGTGTTGCGGTGTGTTGTATTATGGCGTGTTGTGTTACAGTGTGTTGTGTTACAGTGTGTTGTATTATGGTGTGTTGTGTTACAGTGTGTTGTATTATGGTGTGTTGTGTTACAGTGTGTTGTATTATGGTGTGTTGTGTTACAGTGTGTTGTATTATGGCGTGTTGTGTTACAGTGTGTTGTATTATGGTGTGTTGTGTTACAGTGTGTTGTATTATGGTGTGTTGTGTTACAGTGTGTTGTATTATGGTGTGTTGTGTTACAGTGTGTTGTATTATGGCGTGTTGTGTTACAGTGTGTTGTATTATGGTGTGTTGTGTTACAGTGTGTTGTATTATGGTGTGTTGTGTTACAGTGTGTTGTATTATGGCGTGTTGTGTTACAGTGTGTTGTATTATGGTGTGTTGTGTTACAGTGTGTTGTATTATGGTGTGTTGTGTTACAGTGTGTTGCGGTGTGTTGTATTACAGAGTGTTGTATTATGGTGTGTTGTGTTACAGTGTGTTGTATTATGGTGTGTTGTGTTACAGTGTGTTGTATTATGGTGTGTTGTGTTACAGTGTGTTGTATTATGGTGTGTTGTGTTACAGTGTGTTGTATTATGGTGTGTTGTGTTACAGTGTGTTGTATTATGGTGTGTTGTGTTACAGTGTGTTGCGGTGTGTTGTATTACAGAGTGTTGTATTATGGTGTGTTGTGTTACAGTGTGTTGTATTATGGTGTGTTGTGTTACAGTGTGTTGTATTATGGTGTGTTGTGTTACAGTGTGTTGCGGTGTGTTGTATTATGGCGTGTTGTGTTACAGTGTGTTGTATTATGGTGTGTTGTGTTACAGTGTGTTGTATTATGGTGTGTTGTGTTACAGTGTGTTGTATTATGGCGTGTTGTGTTACAGTGTGTTGTATTATGGTGTGTTGTGTTACAGTGTGTTGTATTATGGTGTGTTGTGTTACAGTGTGTTGTATTATGGTGTGTTGTGTTACAGTGTGTTGTATTATGGTGTGTTGTGTTACAGTGTGTTGTATTATGGTGTGTTGTGTTACAGTGTGTTGTATTATGGTGTGTTGTGTTACAGTGTGTTGCGGTGTGTTGTATTACAGAGTGTTGTATTATGGCGTGTTGTGTTACAGTGTGTTGTATTATGGTGTGTTGTGTTACAGTGTGTTGTATTATGGTGTGTTGTGTTACAGTGTGTTGCGGTGTGTTGTATTACAGAGTGTTGTATTATGGTGTGTTGTGTTACAGTGTGTTGTATTATGGTGTGTTGTGTTACAGTGTGTTGTATTATGGTGTGTTGTGTTACAGTGTGTTGTATTATGGTGTGTTGTGTTACAGTGTGTTGCGGTGTGTTGTATTATAGAGTGTTGTATTATGGTGTGTTGTGTTACAGTGTGTTGTATTATGGTGTGTTGTGTTACAGTGTGTTGTATTATGGCGTGTTGTGTTACAGTGTGTTGCGGTGTGTTGTATTACAGAGTGTTGTATTATGGTGTGTTGTGTTACAGTGTGTTGTATTATGGTGTGTTGTGTTACAGTGTGTTGTATTATGGTGTGTTGTGTTACAGTGAGTTGTGTTAGTGTGTTGTGTTATGGTGTGTTGTGTTATGGTGTGTTGCGGTGTGTTGTGTTACAGCGTGTTGTGTTACAGTGTGTTGTGTTATGGTGTGTTGCGGTGTGTTGTGTTACAGTGAGTTGTGTTACAGTGTGTTGTGTTATGGTGTGTTGTGTTACAGTGTGTTGTATTATGGTGTGTTGTGTTAGTGTGTTGTATTATGGTGTGTTGTGTTACAGTGTGTTGTATTATGGTGTGTTGTGTTACGGTGTGTTATGGTGTGTTGTGTTACAGTGTGTTGTATTATGGCGTGTTGTGTTACAGTGAGTTGTGTTACAGTGAGTTATGTTACAGTGTGTTGTATTATGGTTTGTTGTGTTACAGTGTGTTATGGTGTGTTGTGTTACAGTGAGTTATGTTACAGTGTGTTGTATTATGGTTTGTTGTGTTAGTGTGTTATGGTGTGTTGTGTTACAGTGAGTTGTGTTACAGTGAGTTGTGTTATGGTGTGTTATGTTACAGTGTGTTGTGTTATGGTGTGTTGTGTTATGGTGTGTTGTGTTACAGTGTGTTGCGGTATGTTGTGTTATGGTGTGTTGTGTTACAGTGAGTTGCGTTACAGTGTGTTGCGGTGTGTTGTGTTACAGTGAGTTGTGTTACAGTGAGTTGTGTTATGGTGTGTTGTGTTACGGTGTGTTGTGTTACAGTGTGTTGTGTTACAGTGAGTTGCGGTGTGTTGTGTTACAGTGAGTTGTGTTATGGTGTGTTCTGTTACAGTGTGTTGCGGTGTGTTGTGTTACAGTGTGTTGTGTTATGGTGTGTTGCGGTGTGTTGTGTTACAGTGAGTTGTGTTACAGTGTGTTGTGTTATGGTGTGTTGTGTTAGAGTGTGTTGCGGTGTGTTGTGTTACAGTGAGTTGTGTTACAGTGAGTTGTGTTACAGTGTGTTGTGTTACGGTGTGTTGTGTTACAGTGAGTTGTGTTATGGTGTGTTGTGTTACAGTGTGTAACAGTGAGTTGTGTTATGGTGTGTTGTGTTACAGTGTGTAACAGTGAGTTGTGTTATGGTGTGTTGTGTTACAGTGTGTTGCGGTGTGTTGTGTTACAGTGAGTTGTGTTACAGTGAGTTGTGTTACAGTGTGTTGTGTTATGGTGTGTTCTGTTACAGTGTGTTGCGGTGTGTTGTGTTACAGTGTGTTGTGTTATGGTGTGTTGCGGTGTGTTGTGTTACAGTGAGTTGTGTTACAGTGTGTTGTGTTAGAGTGTGTTGCGGTGTGTTGTGTTACAGTGAGTTGTGTTACAGTGTGTTGTGTTATGGTGTGTTCTGTTACAGTGTGTTGCGGTGTGTTGTGTTACAGTGAGTTGTGTTACAGTGTGTTGTGTTATGGTGTGTTGTGTTAGAGTGTGTTGCGGTGTGTTGTGTTACAGTGAGTTGTGTTACAGTGTGTTGTGTTATGGTGTGTTCTGTTACAGTGTGTTGCGGTGTGTTGTGTTACAGTGAGTTGTGTTACAGTGTGTTGTGTTATGGTGTGTTCTGTTACAGTGTGTTGCGGTGTGTTGTGTTACAGTGAGTTGCGGTGTGTTGTGTTACAGTGAGTTGTGTTACAGTGTGTGTGTGTGTGTGTGTATGTGTGTGTGATATTGTGTATTTAATGACTCATCTTTTCCCTTTTATAATGTACACAGAGTGTTAAAGATTAAAGGTCATGTCAAAGACAGATAGAAAAATAATATTAAATATCCATCAGAGATTATCGTGTGTGTGTGTGTGTTTGTGTGTGTGTGTGACCGAACGTGTGTAACATAGTGCAACTGATGAGTCACACACACACACACGTATCTTCACGTCTGATTGGCTCTGAATGCCTGTTAGGCTGTGACGTCACATCATGGCTGAAGGAGAGCAAAAAAGACAGCTAGTGGAAAATATCTCTGAGGACGAGGCTTGGTATGAGTGTGTGTGTGTGTGTGTTTAAGCATGCTTTGAGTTAATGATGCCTTATTAAAGTAAACACTAATGACAGATGTGTGTGTTTTTTATAGTTTTACGGTATGTGACGCTCAGATTTCTTAGAAAATGATGGCAAAATGGTTGCCATGTCCATAAAAAATCATCCATGATCTTGGTATTTTTATTATCGCTCGATTGGCCGCATGTTTATATGCTTCCTGATGAAATAAAAAGTTTCCACCTTGATTTTATTGTGATGTTAGTGAAAGGCTTTAATAATGCAGACATGGAGCGAGGGAGTAAAGTGACCTTCAGATCATTTAAAGTGTTTGTTTGTTATTATCTATTTACTAACTGCATTGTTTATAAAGACACATTTATTACAGTACTGATCAGCAGTGGATGTAGAATCAGAGGATTGTGCCACTGAGGATGGTGTAATAGAGATTATTTAATATAACCTGTGTTGTGTTAGTGTGTTGTGTTAGTGTGTTACAGTGTGTTGTGTTACAGTGTGTTGTGTTAGTGTGTTACAGTGTTACAGTGTGTTGTGTTACAGTGTGTTATAGTGTGTTACAGTGTGTTGTGTTACAGTGTGCTACAGTGTGTTGTGTTAGTGTGTTACCATGTGCTACAGTGTGTTGTGTTACAGTGTGTTACCATGTGCTACAGTGTGTTGTGTTACAGTGTGTTACAGTGTGCTACAGTGTGTTGTGTTACAGTGTGTTAGTGTGTTGTGTTACAGTGTGCTACAGTGTGTTGTGTTACAGTGTGTTACAGTGTGCTACAGTGTGTTGTGTTACAGTGTGTTACAGTGTGTTGTGTTACAGTGTGCTACAGTGTGTTGTGTTACAGTGTGTTACCATGTGCTACAGTGTGTTGTGTTACAGTGTGTTAGTGTGTTACAGTGTGTTGTGTTACAGTGTGCTACAGTGTGTTGTGTTACAGTGTGCTACAGTGTGTTGTGTTACAGTGTGTTACAGTGTGTTGTGTTACAGTGTGCTACAGTGTGTTGTTACAGTGTGTTACCATGTTCTACAGTGTGTTGTGTTACAGTGTGTTACAGTGTGCTACAGTGTGTTGTGTTACAGTGTGTTACAGTGTGTTGTGTTATAGTGTGTTATAGTGTGTTACAGTGTGTTGTGTTAGTGTGTTACAGTGTGCTACAGTGTGTTGTGTTACAGTGTGCTACAGTGTGTTGTGTTAGTGTGTTACAGTGTGTTGTGTTATAGTGTGTTATAGTGTGTTACAGTGTGTTGTGTTACAGTGTGCTACAGTGTGTTGTGTTACAGTGTGTTACCATGTGCTACAGTGTGTTGTGTTACAGTGTGTTAGTGTGTTACAGTGTGTTGTGTTACAGTGTGCTACAGTGTGTTGTGTTACAGTGTGCTACAGTGTGTTGTGTTACAGTGTGTTACAGTGTGTTGTGTTACAGTGTGCTACAGTGTGTTGTTACAGTGTGTTACCATGTGCTACAGTGTGTTGTGTTACAGTGTGTTACAGTGTGCTACAGTGTGTTGTGTTACAGTGTGTTACAGTGTGTTGTGTTATAGTGTGTTATAGTGTGTTACAGTGTGTTGTGTTAGTGTGTTACAGTGTGCTACAGTGTGTTGTGTTACAGTGTGCTACAGTGTGTTGTGTTAGTGTGTTACAGTGTGTTGTGTTATAGTGTGTTATAGTGTGTTACAGTGTGTTGTGTTACAGTGTGCTACAGTATGTTGTGTTACAGTGTGCTACAGTGTGTTGTGTTACAGTGTGCTACAGTGTGTTGTGTTAGTGTGTTACAGTGTGCTACAGTGTGTTGTGTTAGAATGTGTTGTGTTACAGTGTGTTACAGTGTGTTACAGTGTGTTGTGTTACAGTGTGCTACAGTGTGTTGTGTTACAGTGTGTTGTGTTACAGTGTGCTACAGTGTGTTGTGTTAGAGTGTGTTGTTACAGTGTGTTACAGTGTGTTGTGTTACAGTGTGCTACAGTGTGTTGTGTTACAGTGTGTTAGTGTGCTACAGTGTGTTGTGTTACAGTGTGTTACAGTGTGTTGTGTTACAGTGTGTTGTGTTACAGTGTGCTACAGTGTGTTGTGTTACAGTGTGTTACAGTGTGTTGTGTTACAGTGTGTTACAGTGTGTTGTGTTAGTGTGTTACAGTGTGTTGTGTTAGTGTGTTGTGTTACAGTGTGTTGTGTTACAGTGTGTTACAGTGTGTTGTGTTACAGTGTTTTATGTTACATTGTGTTACAGTGTGTTACAGTGTGCTACAGTGTGTTGTGTTACAGTGTGTTACAGTGTGTTACAGTGTGTTGTGTTAGAGTGTGTTGTGTTAGAGTGTGTTGTGTTAGAGTGTGTTGTGTTACAGTGTGTTAGTGTGTTGTGTTACAGTGTTTTATGTTACATTGTGTTACAGTGTGTTACAGTGTGCTACAGTGTGTTGTGTTACAGTGTGCTACAGTGTGTTGTGTTACAGTGTGCTACAGTGTGTTGTGTTACAGTGTGTTACAGTGTGTTGTGTTACAGTGTGCTACAGTGTGTTGTGTTACAGTGTGTTACAGTGTGTTGTGTTACAGTGTGTTATGTTACATTGTGTTATAGTGTGTTGTGTTAGTGTGTTACAGTGTGTTGTGTTACAGTGTGCTACAGTGTGTTGTGTTACAGTGTGTTACAGTGTGTTGTGTTACAGTGTGTTACATTGTGTTATGTTACATTGTGTTACAGTGTGTTGTGTTACAGTGTGTTACAGTGTGTTGTGTTACAGTGTGCTACAGTGTGTTGTGTTACAGTGTGTTACAGTGTGTTATGTTACATTGTGTTACAGTGTGTTACAGTGTGTTGTAAAGATAAAGATAAAGCAGTGAGGTTTGTTGTTAAGAGAAGATTTAGTGCAGTAATAAAGTTTCCTATCGCATCAATATACATTTATTAATATTAATAGAGTCTTTATAAGCATACATTACAGCTGTGAGCTTTATTAATCCAGTGAGATTCTGAAATATCAGACTGAACTGTAGCCATGCGGTTCACCAAACATTCCTTATTTAATACACAAATATATCAGTGTATCCCTCATGAGCAGCACAGAAACCTACAGAGGAACCCACCATCTCATCTGGGTGATACCAGAAGCTGTGATTATTAACTATTTCCCTTCTATAACTGGTCAAAACCTCAAATCTATCTGGTTGATGTTATGAAGAACTGATAATTAATGCAGACTTGATCGTATCAATCAATCAGCCCAAAACCATCTCCATGGTTACTAAGTGGCACCATCCACAGTTATGTCATGTTTCTCCATGCTGAAGGCCATCCTCAGGAGCCGAGAGCGATGAGAGCTGAGATAAGCGATGACATCCAGGCAGAAGTAGGACATCAGGATGGATCAGGCAGGTCAGGAGAGAAGATGGGGTCAGGAACACTGGAGCTCAGGAGCAGAGAGAGAGAGAGAGAGAGAGAGTCTGATGTGTTATAGTCTAGTTAGACCTCCAGGACCTGACTTCTACATGGTATCACGTCTCACACGTTCCTTTACATCACCATCAGCTGCCTTTCTTCTGAAGATCTTTCTACTGAAGATTTCAGGAGCTTTAAGGATAAACGCTCCATTCTGAGTCTGAAGTCTTCTTCACTTCCTGCGTATAAACCTTCATTTTTTCTCTTATTCCGTCTCTTTGTGAACTTTGCTCTGGTTTCTTGCCTTTGCTCCGAGCGTCCGGTGGCAGAGGTGCTGAATGTGCTGGAAAAATCTTCAATTACAGTCATTCTTTCACTTCTACCTCCTACACACACACACACACACACACAGACCTTCCTGCTTCAATTTGTCAGATATTCCTCTCCTTATGGGCATATTTAGTTCCCACCAAGATATAAAAACATGTCTACTCTCTCTCTCTCTCTCTCTCTCTCTCTCTTTCTTTCCCTCTCTTTCTCTTTCTCTCTCTCTCTTTCTCTCTCTCTCTCTCTCTCTCTCTCTCTCTCCTTTCTCTCTCTGTCTGTCTGTCTGTCTGTCTGTCTGTCTCTCTCTCTTTCTCTCTCTACAATTATCAAGTCCCCTTTTCCTCCCAGCTACTGCAGAGTCATGCATTTCTAATGCATTGTTGCAGACAGTGGTGTGTGTCTAAAGCTGCCCCTCGTTTCTTCTCCTCCTCATCCATCTTCTTGTCGTTTTTATGAGTATGTTTTTTTTTCTGAAGCTCAGACATAAACACACATAAACCTCACATATAGACACGCTTTGTTTTTGGTTGGAGTGCGTATATGAGGAACAACCCCGGTGATGAGATGAGATGATATAAAGATGTCTCTGTGTCTCACTCACTCTCAGGCTCTCAGCCCTGTGAGTGTAGTAAATGGCTGTGTTTTGTATCTCCAATCAAACTGTCACCCAACGCTTTATGGGCTGGGACCAGAGGAGAGAGAGAGAGAGAGAGAGAGAGAGAGAGAGAGAGAAAGAATGAGGGGATTATGGACGATGCTGCTGGGTGTAGCAGGCTCTCTTCTCCTCCTAGGTGTTGGCTGATCTTCATAGCACATGCGTCATTATTGCATAAAGCAGCAACACGTACGCGATAACATCAGAACCACAGACAGGTGACGTGAATAACATTGATTATCTCGTTACACAGCCACCTGTCAAGAGGCGCGACATATTAGACAGCAAGTGGACAGTCAGTTCTCCAAAGTTGACGTGTTGAAAGCAGGAAAAAAACGGACTTGACTAAGGACAAGGGACAAACTGTGATGTCTAGATGACTGGGTCAGAGCATCTCCAGAAATGAAGATCTTGTGTGGTGTTCCCAGTGGTCCAAGGAAGGAGAACTGGTGAACCAGTGACAGGGTCATCAACACCCAAGACTTACTGGCACTGAAGGAAGAGCTACTGTAGAGCAAACTGCTGAAAAAGTGAACGTTGGCACCACAGAGCTTCAAATCTTACCACTTATGGAGATTTGCAGCTGAAGAGCGCTCAGAGTGACCCTGAATGGACCATGGAGCTGATGAATCACATTTCTTTTACATCTCATGGACAACAGGGTGTATTTGTGTCACTTTTTTGTTGAAGAACGCAAGCCGGGCGGAACCTCATCAGAAGCATTTTTTCAGACCAAGTTCACACCACTTTTAGCTTAATAATGCTCTCTGCAAAAATTGTTCAAGAGGAACATGACAAGGAACTCTCAAGAACTATTCAAGAATCTATGGAATGTGCTGGACAAACAAGTCTGATCCAGCCTCATGACTTAAACGACCTTGGATGTACCTTGATCAGTTAGGTTCCTCAATACAAGA